>NC_042995.1:2584014-2594014 GCF_901001165.1 Salmo trutta
TGGACTGGTTGATCTTCAAGGCATTCCTAGTCGATCATGAAACATTTCCGTAGAAAAGGCAATGATAAAGGCTTACACTCTTTTTTTTTTTAAACGTGCTGTTGGCAGTAGGTGCACTTAATTCAGAAGCCCTGCGCACCGGATGGGAAAGTGGTCCCATTTTTAATAATTTCATGAAAAGACAAACTTCACCTACCTGAGTTCTGTGGCTAAATCGAGTGTGCCTACTGTGCTGGCCAATCGGATAGCTCAAATCACTGTGACTACAGCTTCCACGACCAATGCCACAGCAAAGTTTGATACTATCCAATGTAAGATTTCATCACTTTTAAGACAATGACCAGAGAGACTTTCAGAGAATACAGCAAAGAGCTGCTGTTTTTATGACAGTTTTAATTCAACACTACTACAAAACATGATTTTCTCTACTTCCACTGGTGCTGCAGCTGCAATGAATGAGTAGCCAAGTGAATCGATAGCCCGGTGTTTTTATTATTATTAGCAGCTCCTCATGTCTATTTTAATATCAAGGAATGTTTCACTTTCTCTGGTCATAGGAACAACATGAATTTGTGTATGAGGCAGATGTGGTGTGACTCGAGTTTCACCATCAGGTGGAAGATGGTGTCCCCTCTCTCTGGTCAGACTCACTGGAGGAAAAGGAGAGAGCAGGGACCGTGAGAGGCGGACCCTCTGCTGCTCTCTCCCTACCTTCGCTGAGACGAATACAGTGTTCAAAACTGTGAAATCTCAGAATTCTGACTTCAGTGGGTCTCAGACTTCTGTTTTACCTCTAATCTGTTTTACCTAATCTCAGACATCCGACTTCACAACTGGAAACTCGGGGGAAAAAATGACCAAGAAAAATCGCTCACACCCTGATCAGTTTCACCTGTCCTCGTTATTGTCTCCACCCCCTCCAGGTGTCGCTTATTTTCCCCAGTGTATTTATCCCTGTGTTTCCTGTCTTTCTGTGCCAGTTTGTCTTGTATGTTTCCAAGGCAACCAGCGTTTTTCCCGTTCTCCTGCTTTTTGCATTCTCCTTTTTCTAGTCCTCCCAGTTTTGACCCTTGCCTGTTTCTGGACTTTGTACCCACCTGCCTGACCATGAGCCTGTCTGCCATTCTGTACCTTCTGGACTGATCTGGTTTTGACCTTTTTGCCTGTCCATGACCATTCTCTTGCCTACCCCTTTGATTTAATAAACATTGTAAGATTCCAACCACCTGCCTCCTGTGTCTGCGTTTGGGTCTCGCCTTGATACAGAGCTTTGAACAGGCCAACATTTGGCTATCTACTGGACAGGTTACGATAGCCTGTTACAGTTTGTTGAGATGCGTGCATGCATGCCATTGTCGTGGCAATTCTACACAGGGACACCCAAAGTCAATCTTAAATGAAACATTGTTTATTAACAGTTAACTGGAGCGGTTCCAACAAACTTGATGCACCATAGTGCACGTCTGTCAGGAGCTCTTTCAGGGCAGTCCCGTTAGATCTCTTATATACTGCTTACAGACATGTTACATAGGCATGATTTTGCTTATCATTCATAATTAATCATTAATGTTTGGTTCATGTATGTGACAGACCAATATCTCACAAGGCTTCTTCTCTCCAAGCTGAGACCTTGAAACTGAGATATCCTTTTGTTCTCAAAACAAGGTTCAGGGCATACTGCCAAATTGCAGATACTGATAATGAGGATTCAGTCACTTGCATGAACACATAAACTGCTTATTAGAAAAGCACAAACAGAACACAGAAATTGGTTATTAGAAAAGCACAAACATAACATTTTCCATCACACCATCAGAGTGGAAGGTAGGCCTCATGGCCTGGAGCACATGCAAATAGTACTCGATCATATGGCTCAAATTCAAGGTGTGTATTTTACTACTTGAACTGGAAATATTACGCACTGTGGCTGCAATGAACAGGGCAACCAATAGCTGTCTAATTTGTAGTCTATATGTCCATAATCTAGCCTAATCCAAATAAACAAATCCCCAACAGGAGGAAATAAAGAGAGAGGAGGAGGACAGTTTCCATGTTTTTATTTAGAATTCTAAGGATTCTGGAGATAGCTTCTTTTTTTATATAAGAGCAAGAAACATGACAATCACAGTTTTAACAATCTGGACAATATATTGAAGAGGAGTTTCTTTGGCACCAGTGAAATAAGAGAAGACTACATAGGCTACTTCACTAACACTTTACTTGAAGCCGACAGATACACAATAATGCATTATTACCTGTGGTACATTATGTATGAACCAGGGGAGGCTGCGGAGGGGAGAACGACTCATTGTAATGGCTGGAATGGAGTGAACGGAATGGCATCAAACACATGGAAACTATGTGTTTGATGTATTTGATACTAATCCACTTATTCTGCTCGAGCCATTACAGGAGCCTGTCCTCCCCAATTAAGGTGCCACCACCCTGTGGTATGAACCTTTATAATGTTTTATTATCAACTGTTGCCATGCTATATCTCTATGTTTTCTATACATTCACTGAGAGATGATACAGTACTAAGATATTCGAGGATCATGAATGATGATAGCTACAGATTGTACACCAGATAATGTGATATAACCAAAGATTTCTGGTATCCATTACTGGGAGTTACAGATTTGCTGATACAAAACGCTGCTATAGATTCTTCAATTAACCTGGTATTGGCGATACTCTCTTCGTTCTCGATTCTGGAAAGCAGTTATCTTATAAATGTCCATGTCCAGTTGCAGGTAGTTCTACAAACAGCAGAGAAACCTCAGAAAGATAGGAAATCCATGTTTTGTATCAATGTGTGTAGAGCTTTGTTTTAACGTGACACACTGTCTGGCCGCGGCCGCTTCGCATAGAAATGACTAGTTCTGTCAAAGATGCAGGAAAATTCTAGATGTCCGCAAGGATCCTCCTTGCGTGGTACAAAACATGGATTTACTATCTGAGTTTTCAGTGTTTTTTATAGAACCACCTGCCACTGGATAGAAACATTTCTAAAATAACTGTTTCCCAGAATCGAGATGGAAGACAGTATCGCCAATACCAGGTCAGTTGAAAAATATATGGTGGTGTTTCTATAGGCAAACCTGTAATGGATACCAAAAATCTTTGGTTAGATCACGTTATCTGTAGCTAGTATTATGACAAGTGTTGTACTGATTGGCTTGAATTGTATCTATTAGGTCAAACAAAGTTAGCATCTTACATACACAAATATACGTTTAGGTTTAAACTTTAAGCAGTAGCATGAGTAGATAATTATACCTTTTTAACAACTTCATCATCCTTTTTCACATGTGAAACAGACATCTGCCCCTGACACACACACACACACACACACACACACACACACACACACACACACACACACACACACACACACACACACACACACACACACACACACACACACAAATGACATACAGGAAGACACACACAGAAATGAACTATAATTGTGTGTGTGTGGGTGTGTGTTTTTAAACAGAGGGTCTGTGAGTTTTTTAGAGGATGATGGACAGAGTGTGGTAGTGGGAATGGGGATGTATTTTAGGGAATAGGTATATGTGTATTTATTTTGTGTGTGTGTGTTTTAGGGGACTTTGACAGCTGGGCCTCCTCTTCCACAAGTCTCCCCTCCTTCTCCTACTCCTCTTCCTTCTCCTCCACCTCCTTCTACACTTCCTTCTCTCCTTCCTTCTCCTACTCTTTCTCTCCTTCCTTCTCCTACTCTTTCTCCCTCTGCACCTTTTCCTCCCTGTCTTCCTCATTGAAGGGCGGGATAGAGTGGAAGGCATCATGTGGGAACGTGGCAGAGAGAGTGTACTCCTCGCTCACTCCCTCCGTCATAACCGACAGATCCACATCCGCCTCAGGAACGTGTGATTCTAGGAACGGTTTGGAATCAGAAAAAACGTTGGATTCTGGAATTTTGTCAGATTCTGGAACTTCCCTGACAGCCACCTCTTCCATCTCCAAAGCCTCAGCCTTGAACTCCTCCAGCCCTGGAGCCAGTTGGGAGTGCACCTCGGTGAAGAGGACCTCCTCATCACGGCTGGCCAGCGGGGAGATCTCGATGGAGGCCACGGCAGTAGGCGAGACCCCGGTCTGGGATGAGGCCTCCACCTCTGCTTCAGCTTCAGGTTGACCCTCAGACTTACGATTCTGTTACAGCAGGACGTAGTCATGTCAGATGAATCCACAACAGTGTGAGTGTGTGTGTGTGTGTGTGTGTGTGTGTGTGTGTGTGTGTACTGACCTTCTTGATGCTGAACGTGAGAGGGGACACTTTGAACGAGGAGCTCTTTGGGTGGTTGGGTGTCAGGCTCTTCTTCATCTTCTCTCGTTTCTCCTGTGACACAATCTTGTTCATCTTCTTCTCTATATTCGCTTTGGAGAAGGCCCTCTTCAGACTGTCCACCTGCAATACATTGTACAGTCATGCAGTCAGTAGATAGTAGGAAATCTCCTAACCCTTACCCCTAACCTCCGACCCCTGATCTTAAGCTCTGCAATACATCAATAGTCAGCATTGAACACGCCACGCGGCCACAGAACATGACCTTGACCCCTAACCTCTCACCCATAGACTATATTAACCCCTAACGCCGGCTTTCTCCATCCCTCACCTTCTTTAGACTGGAGCGTTTAAACTTATCCGTGCGGGATTTGTCTGTGTGCTCTCCGGCCAGCTCGTATACGCCATCTCCCACCTCGTCCAGGTCCGCCTCCAGCCCTACGTCCTCGTCCGAGGATAGGTCGATGGTGTGAAGCCCCTCCTCCATGGAGCGGTTGGCATCGATGACGGCGGTGGGCTCCTCCCCCTCCTCAGCGTCACGGGGGAAAGGAACAGTATCCTTGACAAACACACTGGTTGGGATTTCATTCTCCTCCTACAGAGAGAGAGAAGGAAGAGGGAGGGAGAAGTAGGGAAGGAGAGAAAGAGAATGAGAGGGTGTAAAAAGGAAAGTGTATGATAAGAAGTTAGAGAAAGGAACTCATGAACAGTACGTTCATCATTCAAAACAGATGTGGTATGTTGCTATATTTAATTATCTTTATTAATAGCTAATAGTTTAGGAGTGGATCACATTTATACTACCGTTCATTTATACTACCGTTCACATTTATACTACCATTTAAGGTTCAATAACATTTTGGATTGACTGAGAGCATTGTGTTTGTTCAACAATAAAATGTATCCCAGGGATACAATTTGCCTAATAATTGTGCACGCAGTGTACAGTAGCTGGCATTCTGAAGACTCAGCTTTACTCTGGACTGCTTCTGATGTATGAAAACGTTGAAAACCTTCTGTGGTGACGTGTGGTGGTGGGAAACTACATAGGCCTATTGAGTTATGGAATCATTGGATTTGTGTAAACGCTATTTCCAAACCATGAACACATACCATCTACATACAGTCACTAATCATTGTTACATTCCTAATGACATTTCACAAAATGGCCGACGCAACACACACATACACACAGGAAGGATGCACACACAGTGTTTGTTCTGTTGGAAACTTTGTCACAAAGATATCATGTAGCGCTACATTAAAGGACACACAAGGTTGCTGGGAACAATCATAAAGGCAGAAGAATGTCGAAGAAGAGGGGAAGGAAGCCAAGGCAACACACACACACACACACACACACACACACACACACACACACACACACACACACACACACACACACACACACACACACACACACACACACACACACACACACACACACACACACACACACACACATGCACACAGGGGAGGGAAGCCAAGGCGAGGCAACACTCAGAGTTTCCACCAAATGCTGGACATGGGCCAAACCCTGAGAGGAGGAGAGAGAAGAGGAGGGAGGGAAGGGAGCGGAGGGAAGGGAGCGAGGGAAGGGAGGAGAGAGAAAGGAGAGAGGGAGGGAAAGGAGGGAGGAGTGAAAAGAGAGAGAGGGAGGGAAAGGAGAGTGGAGGGGAGAAGAGGAGAGAGGGAGGGAAAGGAGAGAGGAGGAGAGAGAAGAGGAGAGAGGGAGGGAGGAGTGAGAAAGGAGAGATAAGGGAGAGAGAAGAGGAGAGACACATGCACACATACGTACACACACACACACCCTGGAGAACATCTGTCTTCCTCAGGCACCACAACCCAACCTCAGATGACAAAGTATTATTCTCTGCACATTTGACCTTAACAACAATTACTCTGGACACACACACACATGCACGCACGCACACACACACACACGCATGCACGCACACACACGCACACGCACACACACACGCATGCACGCACGCACGCACACACGCAAAATGCAGTAGGGAGTTGTGGAGGAAATGCAACGTCTGTTTTTGCAAGATAAAGTTTGAGGGCTGTGTATTTAATACTCTAGAAAATAATTCAGTTCTGACACACTCCGCAGACTGGAAAAGTCTAGCTTGTGAAGTGAATAATGGTCATAGAATTGACTCTTGACTCTCCTCTCTCTAAAGGTATCCAGGACTGTATATGTCCCAGGTCTCTTATACCACAACCATAGGCCTATACAGTGTACAGAAAGTTTACAACTCAGAATGTTCCATCATTTCTGTGGGTATAAGTTTGTCCTCGCACGCACACACACATACTTGCTTCCCCCTTCACCAAGGAATTTCCTGATGAGATGAACAAAAATGTCCCACTCGGCTCAGAGGAATGCATTCACCTTTGGGCTAGCATTAGCTGTGGTACCTTTGGCTTTCTTTAGCTACCCTTAGCTTATTTGGCTTCCCTGAGCTATATTTTGCTGCTACCCTTAGCTTCATTTAGTTGCTACCCTTAGCTTCATTTAGCTACCTGTAACGTTCGGCGTCTGGTGACGAGGAAGCGGACCAAAACGCAGCTGGGAGCGAATACATGTTTATTCAACACACTAGAATTAAACATGTACACAAAATCAAGGAAAAACTGCCAATACGTTACGTGCTCAAATAACGAGACAACACCCCACAAACAGCGTGGGGAAAACAGCACTTAAATGTGATCCCAATCAGAGACAATTAGCGACAGCTGTCTCTGATTGAGAATCGACAGAACCCAACCTAGAATTTCCCACCTAGAGCCTACACAAGGCTAAAACGTAAACAAAACACAAACCAAGGAAAAATACCTAACATGACACACCCTGACCCAATATCCCCGAGTTCACCTGGTCAGGGCGTGACAGAACCCCCCCCCCCCAACGGTGTGTACTCCCGGCGCACCAAACTTAAGTCTATTAGGGGGGGACCCGGGTGGGCGCCTCACCCTCGGTGGAGGCTCTGGCCCCGGGCGTGTTCTCTCCCCCGCCTTCACCTTAACCCTACCCCTCTGGCCCGGACTGGACCACTGTGGAGCGGCATGCTCAGGCTCCGGAGCGGAGCCGTCGACCGGAACAGGATTGGGCACCGGTGGACCGGACACGGGCCGTGCCGGACTGTGGACACGCACCGTGGGCTTGGTGCGGGGAACAGGAACGGGCCGGACAGGACTGTGGACACGCACCGTGGGCTTGGTGCGGGGAACAGGGACGGGCCGGACAGGACTGTGGACACGCACCGTGGGCTTGGTGCGGGGAACAGGTATGGGCCGGACAGGACTGGGGACACGCACCTTTGACTTGGTGCGGGGACCAAGAAGAGGGCAGTCTGGCAGCTCGGGACAGTCTGGGCAGTCTGGCAGTTCAGCGCAGTCTGACCACTCCGGCAGTTCAGGGCAGTCTGGCCACTCCGGCAGTTCAGCGCAGTCTGGCCACTCCGGCAGTTCAGCGCAGTCTGACCACTCCGGCAGTTCAGCGCAGTCTGACCACTCCGGCGACTGTTGACTGGCGGGCAGCTCCGACGACTGTTGACTGGCGGGCAGCTCCGACGACTGTTGACTGGCGAGACCCACCGGAGGCCTAGTCCTGGGAGGTGGCACAGGACGGACCAGGATGGGAAGATCCACTGGAGGCCTGGTCCGAGGAGGAGGCACAGGATAAACCGGGCTGTGGGGGAGCACTGGAGTTCTGGTACGGACACTCCTTACCCACACTCCAGGCTGAATGCCCACTTTGGCCCGGCACGGGCGGAGAGCAGGCATTGGGCGAACTGGACCCTCCCAGCGCTCTGGAGACACAGTGCGCAACGCCGGCGCAGGATAACCTGGACCGAGGAGGCGCACCGGAGACCAGACGCGCTGAGCTGGCACCATCCGCCCTGGCTCGATGCCTGCACTCGCATAGCACTTGCGGGGGGCTGGTATGTAGCGCACCGGGCTTTGAACGCGCACTGGGGACACCGTGCGCTCCACAGCATAACACGGTGTCTTACCAGAGCCACGCTGCTTCCGGTAAGCACGGGGAGTTAGCTTAGGTCTACCACCTGACTCCGCCAATCTCCCCGTGTGCCCCCCCCAAAAAAAATTGTGGGGCTGCCTCCCGTGTCCGTTGCGCTCCCTCTCCTCATACCAGCGCCTCTCAGCTCTCGCCGCCTCGATCTCCCACTGCGGGCGGCGATAATCCCCAGCTTGAGCCCATGGTCCTTTCCCGTCCAGGATTTCCTCCCAAGTCCATGACTCCAGATAGCCTTTCTCCTGGTGCCTCTCCTTGTGCTGCTCCTTGTCCTTGCCAGCCCTCCTCCGCTGCTTGGTCCGTTGTTGGTGGGGTGTTCTGTAACGTTCGGCGTCTGGTGACGAGGAAGCGGACCAAAACGCAGCTGGGAGCGAATACATGTTTATTCAACACACTAGAATTAAACATGTACACAAAATCAAGGAAAAACTGCCAATACGTTACGTGCTCAAATAACGAGACAACACCCCACAAACAGCGTGGGGAAAACAGCACTTAAATGTGATCCCAATCAGAGACAATTAGCGACAGCTGTCTCTGATTGAGAATCGACAGAACCCAACCTAGAATTTCCCACCTAGAGCCTACACAAGGCTAAAACGTAAACAAAACACAAACCAAGGAAAAATACCTAACATGACACACCCTGACCCAATATCCCCGAGTTCACCTGGTCAGGGCGTGACACTACCCTTATCTTAATTTAGCAACCCTTAGCTTAATTTAGCTTTAGCTGCTACTCTTAGCCTTACCTTTAGCTGTAACTTTTGTGTTTTAGCTAGCTTCCATAGCTACTGTAAGAGTCTAGGACACTGGAGACACCGGTCAGTGATCTTCAGGTCAGAGAAGTTGGAGTTCTAGGATGATCCCAGAGATTCCGACTTGGAATTCCAAGTTGGTTGAGCGTTTTTCCTTGAAGTCCCAGTATTCTTGAACGCACTGATTCAGATGTCGATGATTTCCAAGATCCAAGTTCACAGTTACACACAACATCAGCAGTATCTACAACCGATCAATCACTCAACAGTCTGACAGAGGGAAATTGGCAAGCCAAGCCAAGCCAAGGTGTTCCATGATATGAAGTAATAGCATACAGTAGCTTAGCATTATCAGAGTTCTGTCACTTAGCTAACTTCAGTTGGAAACCTGTTATTCTTGTGTTACATGTGTCAACACCTACACAAGTCAAAACACGTTATACCAATGAAACACAGACGTACATTTTGCCAATGCAGCTGCCACCAAGATGCTAATTACATCAAGAGACATTTCGAGAGTAGGAGAGAGAGAGAGAGAGAGAGAGAGAGAGAGAGAGAGAGAGCGAGAGAGAGCAGAGAGCAGAGAGAGAGAGAGAGTAGAGAGAGAGCAGAGAGAGAGAGAGAGAGCAGAGAGAGAGAGAGAGAGAGAGAGCAGAGAGAGAGAGACAGAGAGAGAAAGAGAAAGAGAGAGAGAGACAGAGAAAGAGAGAGAGTTTTGCTTTACTCTAGGTTTCCCTGTGCTGCCTATAAGGTGCATGACAGGCCTGCTACTGCTACCTCACTGTACCAGTCAGAGTCAAGGTACAGTACCTCCTCCCCTAGCTAAGAGGAGTGAGAGAGCCCAGATGTCCGCCTGCCTAACAGTGTGTTTGTGTTAAAGCGGGGTGA
>NC_042995.1:2596514-2604406 GCF_901001165.1 Salmo trutta
AACCAAACTCCCTCACTCCTCACTTCTGTTAGTGTCTACAAACCTGAACCAAACTCCCTCACTCCTCACTTCTGTTAGTGTCTACAAACCTGAACCAAACTCCCTCACTCCTCACTTCTGTTAGTGTCTACAAACCTGAACCAAACTCCCTCACTCCTCACTTCTGTTAGTGTCTACAAACCTGAACCAAACTCCCTCACTCCTCACTTCTGTTAGTGTCTACAAACCTGAACCAAACTCCCTCACTCCTCACTTCTGTTAGTGTCTACAAACCTGAACCAAACTCCCTCACTCCTCACTTCTGTTAGTGTCTACAAACCTGAACCAAACTCCCTCACTCCTCACTTCTGTTAGTGTCCACAAACCTGAACCAAACTCCCTCACTCCTCACTTCTGTTAGTGTCTACAAACCTGAACCAAACTCCCTCACTCCTCACTTCTGTAGTGTCTACAAACCTGAAACCAAACTCCCTCACTCCTCACTTCTGTTAGTGTCCACAAACCTGACCCAAACTCCCTCACTCCTCACTTCTGTTAGTGTCTACAACCTGAACCAAACTCCCTCACTCCTCACTTCTGTTAGTGTCTACAAACCTGAACCAAACTCCCTCACTCCTCACTTCTGTTAGTGTCTACAAACCTGAACCAAACTCCCTCACTCCTCACTTCTGTTAGTGTCTACAAACCTGAACCAAACTCCCTCACTCCTCACTTCTGTTAGTGTCTACAAACCTGAAACAAACTCCCTCACTCCTCACTTCTGTTAGTGTCTACAAACCTGAACCAAACTCCCTCACTCCTCACTTCTGTTAGTGTCTACAAACCTGAACCAAACTCCCTCACTCCTCACTTCTGTTAGTGTCTACAAACCTGAACCAAACTCCCTCACTCCTCACTTCTGTTAGTGTCTACAAACCTGAACCAACTCCCTCACTCCTCACTTCTGTTAGTGTCTACAAACCTGAACCAAACTCCCTCACTCCTCACTTCTGTTAGTGTCTACAAACCTGAACCAAACTCCCTCACTCCTCACTTCTGTTAGTGTCTACAAACCTGAACCAAACTCCCTCACTTCTCACTTCTGTTAGTGTCTACAAACCTGAACCAAACTCCCTCACTCCTCACTTCTGTTAGTGTTTACAAACCTGAACCAAACTCCCTCACTCCTCACTTCTGTTAGTGTCTACAAACCTGAACCAATCTCCCTCACTCCTCACTTCTATTAGTGTCTACAAACCTGAACCAAACTCCCTCACTCCTCACTTCTGTTAGTGTCTACAAACCTGAACCAAACTCCCTCACTCCTCACTTCTGTTAGTGTCTACAAACCTGAACCAAACTCCCTCACTCCTCACTTCTGTTAGTGTTACAAACCTGAACCAAACTCCCTCACTCCTCACTTCTGTTAGTGTCTACAAACCTGAACCAAACTCCCTCACTCCTCACTTCTGTTAGTGTCTACAAACCTGAACCAAACTCCCTCACTCCTCACTTCTGTTAGTGTCTACAAACCTGAACCAAACTCCCTCACTCCTCACTTCTGTTAGTGTCTACAAACCTGAACCAAACTCCCTCACTCCTCACTTCTGTTAGTGTCTACAAACCTGAACCAAACTCCCTCACTCCTCACTTCTGTTAGTGTCTACAAACCTGAACCAAACTCCCTCACTTCTCACTTCTGTTAGTGTCTACAAACCTGAACCAAACTCCCTCACTCCTCACTTCTGTTAGTGTCTACAAACCTGAACCAAACTCCCTCACTCCTCACTTCTGTTAGTGTCTACAAACCTGAACCAAACTCCCTCACTCCTCACTTCTGTTAGTGTCTACAAACCTGAACCAAACTCCCTCACTCCTCACTTCTGTTAGTGTCTACAAACCTGAACCAAACTCCCTCACTCCTCACTTCTGTTAGTGTCTACAAACCTGAACCAACTCCCTCACTCCTCACTTCTGTTAGTGTCTACAAACCTGAACCAAACTCCCTCACTCCTCACTTCTGTTAGTGTCTACAAACCTGAACCAAACTCCCTCACTCCTCACTTCTGTTAGTGTCTACAAACCTGAACCAAACTCCCTCACTCCTCACTTCTGTTAGTGTCTACAAACCTGAACCAAACTCCCTCACTCCTCACTTCTGTTAGTGTCTACAAACCTGAACCAAACTCCCTCACTCCTCACTTCTGTTAGTGTCTACAAACCTGAACCAAACTCCCTCACTCCTCACTTCTGTTAGTGTCTACAAACCTGAACCAAACTCCCTCACTCCTCACTTCTGTTAGTGTCTACAAACCTGAACCAAACTCCCTCACTCCTCACTTCTATTAGTGTCTACAAACCTGAACCAAACTCCCTCACTCCTCACTTCTGTTAGTGTCTACAAACCTGAACCAAACTCCCTCACTCCTCACTTCTGTTAGTGTCTACAAACCTGAACCAAACTCCCTCACTCCTCACTTCTGTTAGTGTTTACAAACCTGAACCAAACTCCCTCACTCCTCACTTCTGTTAGTGTCTACAAACCTGAACCAAACTCCCTCACTACTCACTTCTGTTAGTGTCTACAAACCTGAACCAAACTCCCTCACTCCTCACTTCTGTTAGTGTCTACAAACCTGAACCAAACTCCCTCACTCCTCACTTCTGTTAGTGTTTACAAACCTGAACCAAACTCCCTCACTCCTCACTTCTGTTAGTGTCTACAAACCTGAACCAAACTCCCTCACTCCTCACTTCTGTTAGTGTCTACAAACCTGAACCAAACTCCCTCACTCCTCACTTCTGTTAGTATCTACAAACCTGAACCAAACTCCCTCACTCCTCACTTCTGTTAGTGTCTACAAACCTGACCAAACTCCCTCACTCCTCACTTCTGTTAGTGTCTACAAACCTGAACCAAACTCCCTCACTCCTCACTTCTGTTAGTGTCTACAAACCTGAACCAAACTCCCTCACTCCTCACTTCTGTTAGTGTCTACAAACCTGAACCAAACTCCCTCACTCCTCACTTCTGTTAGTGTCTACAAACCTGAACCAAACTCCCTCACTCCTCACTTCTGTTAGTGTCTACAAACCTGAACCAACTCCCTCACTCCTCACTTCTGTTAGTGTCTACAAACCTGAACCAAACTCCCTCACTTCTCACATTCTATTAGTGTCTACAAACCTGAACCAAACTCCCTCACTCCTCACATTCTGTTAGTGTCTATAAACCTGAACCAAACTCCCTCACTCCTCACTTCTGTTAGTGTCTACAAACCTGAACCAAACTCCCTCACTCCTCACTTCTGTTAGTGTCTACAAACCTGAACCAAACTCCCTCACTCCTCACTTCTGTTAGTGTCTACAAACCTGAACCAAACTCCCTCACTCCTCACTTCTGTTAGTGTCTACAACCTGAACCAAACTCCCTCACTCCTCACTTCTGTTAGTGTCTACAAACCTGAACCAAACTCCCCTCACTCCTCACTTCTGTTAGTGTCTACAAACCTGAACCAAACTCCCTCACTCCTCACTTCTGTTAGTGTCTACAAACCTGAACCAAACTCCCTCACTCCTCACTTCTGTTAGTGTCTACAAACCTGAACCAAACTCCCTCACTCCTCACTTCTGTTAGTGGTCTACAAACCTGAACCAAACTCCCTCACTCCTCACTTCTGTTAGTGTCTACAAAACCTGAACCAAACTCCCTCACTCCTCACTTCTGTTAGTGTCTACAAACCTGAACAAACTCCTCACTCCTCACTTCTGTTAGTGTCTACAACCTGAACCAAACTCCCTCACTCCTCACTTCTGTTAGTGTCTACAAACCTGAACCAAACTCCCTCACTCCTCACTTCTATTAGTGTCTACAAACCTGAACCAAACTCCCTCACTCCTCACTTCTGTTAGTGTCTACAAACCTGAACCAAACTCCCTCACTCCTCACTTCTGTTAGTGTCTACAAACCTGAACCAAACTCCCTCACTCCTCACTTCTGTTAGTGTTTACAAACCTGAACCAAACTCCCTCACTCCTCACTTCTGTTAGTGTCTACAAACCTGAACCAAACTCCCTCACTACTCACTTCTGTTAGTGTCTACAAACCTGAACCAAACTCCCTCACTCCTCACTTCTGTTAGTGTCTACAAACCTGAACCAAACTCCCTCACTCCTCACTTCTGTTAGTGTTTACAAACCTGAACCAAACTCCCTCACTCCTCACTTCTGTTAGTGTCTACAAACCTGAACCAAACTCCCTCACTCCTCACTTCTGTTAGTGTCTACAAACCTGAACCAAACTCCCTCACTCCTCACTTCTGTTAGTATCTACAAACCTGAACCAAACTCCCTCACTCCTCACTTCTGTTAGTGTCTACAAACCTGAACCAAACTCCCTCACTCCTCCTTCTGTTAGTGTCTTACAAACCTGAACCAAACTCCCTCACTCCTCACTTCTGTTAGTGTCTACAAACCTGAACCAAACTCCCTCACTCCTCACTTCTGTTAGTGTCTACAAACCTGAACCAAACTCCCTCACTCCTCACTTCTGTTAGTGTCTACAAACCTGAACCAAACTCCCTCACTCCTCACTTCTGTTAGTGTCTACAAACCTGAACCAAACTCCCTCACTTCTCACTTCTATTAGTGTCTACAAACCTGAACCAAACTCCCTCACTCCTCACATCAGTTAGTGTCTACAAACCTGAACCAAACTCCCTCACTCCTCACTTCTGTTAGTGTCTACAAACCTGAACCAAACTCCCTCACTCCTCACTTCTGTTAGTGTCTACAAACCTGAACCAAACTCCCTCACTCCTCACTTCTGTTAGTGTCTACAAACCTGAACCCAAACTCCCTCACTCCTCACTTCTGTTAGTGTCTACAAACCCTGAACCAAACTCCCTCACTCCTCACTTCTGTTAGTGTCTACAAACCTGAACCAAACTCCCTCACTCTCACTTCTGTTAGTGTCTACAACCTGAACCAAACTCCCTCACTCCTCACTTCTGTTAGTGTCTACAAACCTGAACCAAACTCCCTCACTCCTCACTTCTGTTAGTGTCTACAAACCTGAACCAAACTCCCTCACTCCTCACTTCTGTTAGTGTCTACAAACCTGAACCAAACTCCCTCACTCCTTCACTTCTGTTAGTGTCTACAAAACCTGAACCAAACTCCCTCACTCCTCACTTCTGTTAGTGTCTACAAACCTGAACCAAACTCCCTCACTCCTCACTTCTGTTAGTGTCTACAAACCTGAACCAAACTCCCACATCTCATAGTTAGTGTCTACAAACCTGAACCAAACTCCCTCACTCCTCACTTCTGTTAGTGTCTACAAACCTGAACCAAACCCCCTCACTCTCACTTCTGTTAGTGTCTACAAACCTGAACCAAACTCCCTCACTCCTCACTTCTGTTAGTGTCTACAAACCTGAACCAAACTCCCTCACTCCTCACTTCTGTTAGTGTCTACAAACCTGAACCAACTCCCTCACTCCTCACTTCTGTTAGTGTCTACAACCTGAACCAAACTCCCACATCCCTCACTTCTGTTAGTGTCTACAAACCTGAACCAAACTCCCTCACTCCTCACTTCTGTTAGTGTCTACAAACCTGAACCAAACTCCCTCACTCCTCACTTCTGTTAGTGTCTACAAACCTGAACCAAACTCCCTCACTCCTCACTTCTGTTAGTGTCTACAAACCTGAACCAAACTCCCTCACTCCTCACTTCTGTTAGTGTCTACAAACCCGGAACCAAACTCCCTCACTCCTCACTTCTGTGAGTGTCTACAAACCTGAACCAAACTCCCTCACTCCTCACTTCTGTTAGTGTCTACAACCTGAACCAAACTCCCCTCACTCCTCACTTCTGTTAGTGTCTACAAACCTGAACCAAACTCCCTCACCCACTTCTGTTAGTGTCTACAAACCTGAACAACTCCCTCACTCCTCACTTCTGTTAGTGTCTACAAACCTGAACCAAACTCCCTCACTCCTCACTTCTGTTAGTGTCTACAAACCTGAACCAAAACTCCCTCACTCCTCACTTCTGTTAGTGTTTACAAACCTGAACCAAACTCCCTCATCCTCACTTCTGTTAGTGTCTACAAACCTGAACCAAACTCCCTCACTCCTCACTTCTGTTAGTGTCTACAAACCTGAACCAAACTCCCTCCACTTACCTCTCACTTCTGTTAGTGTCTACAAACCTGAACCAAAACTCCCTCACTCTCACTTCTGTTAGTGTCTACAAACCTGAACCAAACTCCCTCACTCCCCACCTTCTGTTAGTGTCTACAAACCTGAACCAAACTCCCTCACTCCTCACTTCTGTTAGTGTCTACAAACCTGAAACCAAACTCCCCTCACTCCTCACTTCTGTTAGTGTTTACAAACCTGAACCAAACTCCCTCACTCCTCACTTCTGTTTAGTGTTTACAAAACCTGAACCAAACTCCCTCACTCCTCACTTCTGTTAGTGTCTACAAACCTGAACCAAACCCCTCACTCCTCACTTCTGTTAGTGTCTACAAACCTGAACCAAACTCCCTCACTCCTCACTTCTGTTAGTGGTCTACAACCTGAACCAAACTCCCTCACTCCTCACTTCTGTAGTGTCTACAAACCTGAACCAAACTCCTCACTCCTCACTTCTGTTATGTGTCTACAAACTGAACCAAACTCCCCTCACTCCTCACTTCTGTTAGTGTCTACAAACCTGAACCAAACTCCCTCACTCCTCACTTCTGTAGTGTCTAATCCCCACTCCTCACTTGTTAACTACCAAACTCCCTCACTCCTCACTTCTATTAGTGTCTACAAACCTGAACCAAACTCCCTCACTCCTCACTTCTGTTAGTGTCTACAAACCTGAACCAAACTCCCTCACTCCTCACTTCTGTTAGTGTCTACAAACCTGAACCAAACTCCCTCACTCCTCACTTCTGTTAGTGTCTACAAACCTGAACCAAACTCCCTCACTCCTCACTTCTGTTAGTGTCTACAAACCTGAACCAAACTCCCTCACTCCTCACTTCTGTTAGTGTCTACAAACCTGAACCAAACTCCCTCACTCCTCACTTCTGTTAGTGTCTACAAACCTGAACCAAACTCCCTCACTCCTCACTTCTGTTAGTGTCTTACAAACCTGAACCAAACTCCCTCACTCCTCACTTCTGTTAGTGTCTACAAACCTGAACCCAAACTCCCTCACTCCTCACTTCTGTTAGTGTCTACAAACCTGAACCAAACTCCTCACTCCTCACTTCTGTTAGTGGTCTACAAACCTTGAACCAAACTCCCTCACTCCTCACTTCTGTTAGTGTCTACAAACCTGATTCACCAAACTCCCTCACTCCTCACTTCTGTTAGTGTCTACAAACCTGAACCAAACTCCCTCACTCCTCACTTCTGTTAGTGTCTACAAACCTGAACCAAACTCCCTCACTCCTCCCTTCTGTTAGTGTCTACAAACCTGAACCAAACTCCCTCACTCCTCCACTTCTGTTAGTGTCTACAAACCTGAACCAAACTCCCTCCACTCCTCACTTCTGTTAGTGTCTACAAACCTGAACCACCAAACTCCCTCACTCCTCACTTCTGTTAGTGCTCCACAAACCTAACCAACACTCCCCTCCACTCGCTCACTTCTGTTAGTGTCTACAAACCTGAACCAAACTCCCTCCCTCCTCACTTCTGTTTAGTGTCTTACAAACCTGAACCAAACTCCCTCACTCCCTCACTTCTGTTAGTGTCTACCACACCTGAATTCCAAACTCCCTCACTCCTCCCTTCTGTTAATTGTCTACAAACCTGAATCAAACTCCCTCACTCCTCCCTTCTGTTAAGTTGTCTACAAACCTGAACCAAACTCCCTCACTCCTCACTTCTGTTAGTGTCTACAA
>NC_042995.1:2726047-2796047 GCF_901001165.1 Salmo trutta
AGGAGAGAGAGAGAGGGTCAGGGGAGAGAGAGAGAGGGTCAGGGGAGAGAGAGGGAGAGGTCAGGGGATGAGAGAGCGGTCAGGGGAGAGAGAGAGAGAGGCAGGGGTAGGGAGAGAGAGACGAGAGAGGGTCAGGGGATGAGAGAGGAGGGTCAGGGAGCGAGAAGAGAGAGAGGGGGGTCAGGGGAGAGAGAGAGAGAGGGGGGGGGGAGTCAGGGGGAGAGCGAGCGAGGGGGGGGGGGGTTCAGGGGGAGAGGCGGAGAGAGAGGATAGAGGGGGGTGTCAGGGGAGGGAGAGAGGAGGAGAGAGGGGGAGATGGGGGGGTCAGGGGAGTTGCGAAGAGAGAGAGAGGGGGGGTCAGTGGGAGAGAGAGAGAGAGAGGGGGTCAGGGGGAGGAGGCCGATGAGAGGAGGAGGGGCGTCCGGGGGGGTAGAGATGAGAGCGAGGAGAGAGAGAGGGGGGGTCAGGGGAGAGAGAGAGAGAGGGGGTCAGGGGAGAGAGAGAGAGAGAGAGAGGGTCAGGGGAGAGAGAGAGAGAGAGAGAGAGGGGGTCAGGGGAGAGAGAGAGAGGGGGTCAGGGGAGAGAGAGAGAGGGGGTCAGGGGAGAGAGAGAGAGGGGGGGAGAGGACGAGGTTGAGGGAAAGCGGCTATAAGGACATATATGGCGCGTTGCCCATTTGAAAGACAAAACTCTCAGAAACATTAACTGTGCTTATCCATCCAGTATAAAATGATACGCTCACAATGTCCCGTAGGAGACGTCTCAGTAATGTGAAAACAGGGCTGGTGTTCATATCAGCTTCTGACAGGAGACTTGACAGTTATTTGCATGACAAGCTTAAAAGACAAAAACAGGGCGTAGGCTAAGGTTCACTATCCCCTTCTCCTGACATACCCATCATTTAGCTTGTGTGTGATGGAAGATACATTATACACATTTCTCATAGCTGTATACATTCTAATACTCTTAAAGGAGCGTATGGTTTTTAAGGCAGTGAGAAATGATGTGTGTGTCCATTCGATCAATCAGGCAGCAATGCAAGTTAACAGGGTTGCACTGTGGAGAGAGAAATGACTGGCTCCATCTTCATTTCTTCTTTATGTGTATTCTGCAGCACATTCTACATGGGAGGAATCTGATCCAGAAACCTGTTGTCCTGGAGCACATTCTACATGGGAGGAATCTGATCCAGAAACCCGTTGTCCTGGAGCACATTCTACATGGGAGGAATCTGATCCAGAAACCTGTTGCCCTGCAGCACATTCTACATGGGAGGAATCTGATCCAGAAACCTGTTGTCCTGGAGCACATTCTACATGGGAGGAATCTGATCCAGAAACCTGTTGCCCTGCAGCACATTCTACATGGGAGGAATCTGATCCAGAAACCTGTTGTCCTGGAGCACATTCTACATGGGAGGAATCTGATTCAGAAACCTGTTGTCCAGCTTCATGTCCACACTACCCAGCTTCATGTCCACACCCCAGCTCAACCCAGCTTCATGTCCACCCCCCAGCTTCATGTCCACTCCCCAGCTTCATGTCCACCCCCCAGCTTCATGTCCACCCCCCAGCTCAACCCAGCTTCATGTCCACCCCCCAACTTCATGTCCACATCCCAGCTTCATGTCCACCCCCCAGCTTCATGTCCACCCCCCAGCTCAACCCAGCTTCATGTCCACACCCCAGCTCAACCCAGCTTCATGTCCACACCCCAGCTCAACCCAGCTTCATGTCCACACCCCAGCTCAACCCTCACCCTAGCGATAACCCTAACTTCAACTTACCTCAATTATCCCTTTCTCTTACAATGATGATTCATAAGCCACCTTAAACATTGACAAGTAAGCTATTCAAAACAGGATTTATGATCATGTCTAGAGCGTTGGAAAGAGTGTCTGGTTTTGTAGAGATTGACCTATATTTCCACTGTTAAGCACTGTTAATAACACAGTAATATAAAACCCTCTAAGCACAGTCGGGGGGGGGGGGGGGCGACACACCAAACAATGAAAATAATGTTTCTCGCCTTTGTTTACAAATGTAGGTCAATTATCTTGACGGATGGTGTTTGGCCAGTTATACTGGAATATAAAGTACTTGTACTGTATGTAGACTATTTAGGGGGATTCTGTTACATGTTTATTATGCAAACATGTTTATTATGCAAACTCTAATATTTCCCCAATAATATTCAATTCGGATATAAGCATTGAGACCAATCAATATGCCAGACGTATCATACCTGTCTTGTCTAGATGAACAATAAAAAGGACTCTACAGTAAGGTAGCACTGTGAGGGGGAAACTAGGGCTATATATAGCTCTGTCTTTCTCCACACAATAGATGTATATTTTCCTTATAAAAGCTAACTGTAAGAAACTGTAGCGTCACCAGGTCATTTATCTCTGTGCCTACATAACACAGCATTGGTTGCTTCCTTTGTCTTCTCCAGCCACAATGCATTTCCATAACACATTTACCACAGAGATGACAGCTTTATTACACCATCATATCTCGGTAATGCAGTTCCTTCCCACTCCAGCCGAATATCGATCACGTATAAACTCACCACTCGCCAGAGTGGACAGGAAAATACAAACAATTCAAAAGCAGGAGCGAGAGAGAATCCCTTTTTGGCCGGTACGTATGCCACAAGGACTCATGTTTCAGTTATACTGTAGTGTATAACTGCAGTAGGAACACAACAGAAACCCATTGAGTTGGAAGGAGGACTATAACATTGAGCTCCTAATGGATGCCAAGGCTCCAACCATAGTCCTATTCCAGCCCCTGCTATCTAGCTCCTGCACAAACACCAAGCTCAACTAAGCCCGTTACCACGACAATCACACAGCAGATTCCATACACAAGGCTTCCACTGGCCTGAACAGTCACACATTCCAAATCCAACAATGCCTTAGAACCCTGCGGATTCCGCGCTGGAATACATTGACAGACTGACGGACAACAGCCAACGAGATCAAAGGAGAAGGCTCTGTTTGAGCAGTGTTCTGTGTTCTCTGTTGGACATACTGTAGTCTACATGCACTGAAAACACACACCATTTCCATCAACCCATCTGAATATAGATTCGATGGTAAAGTTAGTAGTGGGACAGTGGATGTCATGTTCATTTAATGAAAAACAGCAGCAAATAGCCTACAAGTGATGACTAACTATGTGTTCCTTAACCTACACGTTTTTCTGCCAATCGATGTGATTTTGTTTCACGCAATCTCTGTCTGTACATGTGGTTAATTCTCTGGCTGGGCAAATAAGTGGAGGTGGTATAGCTATCACTGATCAGAAACATTTAGCATGCTATAATGTAGCCTAAATCACTGATCAGAAACATTTAGCATGCTATAATGTAGCCTAAATCACTGATCAGAAACATTTTGCATGCTATAATGTAGCCTAAATCACTGATTAGAAACATTTAGCATGCTATAATGTAGCCTAAATCAAGTGTTCATCGATCACTGATCAGAAACATTTAGCATGCTATAATGTAGCCTAAATCAAGTGTTCATCGATCACTGATCAGAAACATTTAGCATGCTATAATGTAGCCTAAATCAAGTGTTCATCGATCACTGATCAGAAACATTTAGCATGCTATAATGTAGCCTAAATCAAGTGTTCATCGATCACTGATCAGAAACATTTAGCATGCTATAATGTAGCCTAAATCAAGTGTTCATCCATCACTGATCAGAAACATTTAGCATGCTATAATGTAGCCTAAATCAAGTGTTCATCGATCACTGATCAGAAACATTTAGCATGCTATAATGTAGCCTAAATCACTGATCAGAAACATTTAGCATGCTATAATGTAGCCTAAATCACTGATCAGAAACATTTAGCATGCTATAATGTAGCCTAAATCAAGCGTAGGCCTATTATTTTGCTCGATAGCGTAAAGGCAACTCCAAAAGCCTGCAGAGGTTGTGAAATATGAACATGAGATTCACATACTTTTGAAAATATAGATTGCTATTATTTACTAATCGGATCAAAAAAGAATGGGCTTGCCTCGGGCTCTGTTTCAAAATATCCCTTTTTATATGACAGCGGTTACACATGTTGCTGTGATGGAAGTTATGTGGGAAAGATATTAGTAGTATTTTATTCTGTTATATTTCATTATATTCTTACTACAAAATATGTGTGTTGACTGATCTGGTCGGTGTGTCTTGTCTATTTAATGAACAAAATAATAACTATTGATTTCATTATTTTGGATGTAACAAACTCAAAATATGCCATTCTATTGTTATGAAAATACATTTTATTAGTCTTATGTTTCTTAGGACCTGCATAAACAAATTCATGGTGTATACAGTATTCAATGGATTTATTCAAATAGATTCCCACCCACATCTGCACACCACTACCCCCACTATAACCACCACAACGGAGGTTTAAAAGGTATATGCAGGCAAGAATGTGGTAAAAATGGGCCTGTTTGTTAGAGGTTCATATAAACCTTGCCCAATTTTTTTTACAGACAAAATACCGTAAATCTTATGTGAAAGCAGTATATGAGACTATTGTGAAACATTACCAAGCCACTGATATCCATTAACTGGATCAAAGCACACAGACAGACCATGATAAGATGGATTTTATATCCTGCTGTAGACAGGCATATGGGATTCTGGTGAAAATCAGACCCAAGTCCCATTTCTGTCAGCCCCCGGAAATCCCTTCCTGTTTCTCCAACGGGAAAGGAAATTGAGCAACACGCACACCACCCAGTCTAAAACAAGCATTGTGATTGCTGAGATACTGATCTGGTGTATCACGTAATGTCCTATTTTATGAACAGAATAACAGATCTAAATCATTCATTAATACAAATACAGCACTGTGAAGTCATTTGATCTATTTTAGACCTGCCCATACCTCAACATTACCCTGGTCTGTGTCCACACACTGCCAAGCTATGGCTTTTGAAGTGCACCCTCAGTGTTTTTCTGTGAAGCAGTGGTCCCCACCCAGTGTTGCAAACAGAGGTCTGGGTGAGGTGGGTGCTGAGAGATACACTATATACTCAAAAGTATGTGGAAACCCCTTCAAATGAGTGGATTTGGCTATTTCAGCCACACCTGTTGCTGACAGGTGTATACATAGAGCACACAGCCATGCAATCTCCATAGACAAACATTGGCAGTAGAATGGCCTTACTGAAGAGCTCAGTGACTTTCAACATGGCACCGTCATAGGATGCCACCTTTCCAACAAGTCTTTTCTTCAAATTTCTGCCCTGCTAGAGCTGCCCCGATCAACTGTAAGTGCGATTATTGTGAAGTGGAAACGTCTCGGAGTAACAACGGCTCAGACGCAAAGTGGTAGGCCACACAAGCTAACAGAACGAGACTGCCGAGTGCTGAAGCACGTAGCGTGTAAAAATCGTCTGTCCTCAGTTACAACACTCACTACCGAGTTCTAAACTCTCCATGGCCAAGCAGCCGCACACAAGCCTGAGATCACCATGCACATTGCCAAGCGTCAGCTGGAGTGGTGTAACGCTCGCCGCCATTGGACTATCGAGCAGTGGATACGTGTTCTCTGGAGTGATGAATCGCGCTTCGTCATCTGACAGACAAATCTGGGTTTGGCAGATGCCAAAAGAATGCTACCTGCCCCAATGCATAATACCAACTGTAAAGTTTGGTGGAGGAGGAAGAACAATGGTCTGGGGCTGTTTTTCATGGTTCGGGCTAGTCCCCTTAGTTCCAGTTAAGGGAAATCTTAACGTTACAACATACAATGACATTCTAGATGATTCTGTGCTTCCAACTTTGTTCCAACAGTTTGGAGAAGGCCCTTTCCTGTTTCAGCATGACAATGCCCCCGTGCACAAAGTGAGGTCCATACAGAAATGGTTTGTCGAGATCGGTGTGGAAGAACTTCACTGGCCTGCACAGAGCCCTGACCTCTACTCCATCGAACACCTTTGGGATTATTTGGAACGTCGACTGCGAGCCAGGCTTAATTGCCCAACATCAGTGTCCGACCTCACTAATGCTGTTGTGGCTAAATGGAAGTAATTCCCCGCAGCAATGTTCCAACAGCTAGTGGAAAACCTTCCCAGAAGAGTGGAGGCTGTTATAGCAGCAAAGGGGGGAACCAACTCCATATTAATGCCCACGATTTTAGAATGAGATGTTTGAAGAGCAGGTGTCCACATACTTCTGGACATGTAGCGTCATAAGGGGAATGTGACCCTAAAGTCATAAGACTGAGAACACTCCTGGCCCATCTCATTCTTCAGAGAGAGAAGAACACATTTAACTGACCCTAGATCAGTTCTCTCTACCCAGATCCCAACCTTAAGCCCTCCTCAGGCAGAGGGGAAACCAATCAGAGCACTCTGGTCTAAGGTCAGCTTTTTCCCAATCATTAAAGTTCAACATTCCTAGGTCATCATATGTGCTTCAAAGAGAAGGTGCACTCTAATGAATGGGTCTTGGATCAGAGCCCCCTCTGCCGAGATCCTACATTAAACCACTGGGGGCTAAACTTAAATCTAGCCTGTACCTGGAGAACTACTGCAACACTGGATGAAACATCATTGTACTTCAGACTCCCAAAGTACGATGTCTGGCCCTTAGAGTTCCTTTTTACAACACTAGTACATCATATGCACATGACTCAGCTCAAGGATGAACTTCTTTTGTTCCTCTTCCCTGAGTGTCCTAGAGAAGTGTTCCATAGTGCTCTGCCATCCATCTTGCTGGCCATATCTCCATTTGAAGTACCTCTTTACTTTAATTCAGCATTTGATGCAGGGGTAGAGTGTGTATCAAAGAAAGAGTAGGTATTCATCATGATACTGAAGACACTAGAGTAATATTAGTCTGGTCAGGATCATCGTGATACTGTAGAAACTAGAGTAATATTAGTCTGGTCAGGATCATCGTGATACGGTAGAAACTAGAGCAATATCAGTCTGGTCAGGATCATCTGATACAGTAGAAACTAGAGTAATATCAGTCTGGTCAGGATCTGATACTGTAGAAACTAGAGTAATATCAGTCTGGTCAGGATCATCTGATACGGTAGAAACTAGAGTAATATCAGTCTGGTCAGGATCATCTTGATACAGTAGAAACTAGAGTAATACCATCACGGCTGTCTAATCATCCCCAGCTTACAATTGGCTCATTCATCCCCCTCCTCTCCCCTGAAACTATTCCCCAGGTCGTTGCTGTAAATGAGAATGTGTTCTCAGTCAACTTACCTGGTAAAATAACGGTAAAATAAATAAATAAATAAAAAATATCAGTCTGGTCAGGATCATCTTGATACAGTAGAAACTAGAGTAATATCAGTCTGGTCAGGATCTGATACGGTAGAAACTAGAGTAATATCAGTCTGGTTAGGATCATCTGATACAGTAGAAACTAGAGTAATATCAGTCTGGTCAGGATCTGATACGGTAGAAACTAGAGTAATATCAGTCTGGTCAGGATCATCTGATACGGTAGAAACTAGAGTAATATCAGTCTGGTCAGGATCATCTTGATACAGTAGAAACTAGAGTAATATTAGTCTGGTCAGGATCATCTGATACGGTAGAAACTAGAGTAATATCAGTCTGGTCAGGATCATCTTGATACAGTAGAAACTAGAGTAATATCAGTCTGGTCAGGATCTGATACGGTAGAAACTAGAGTAATATCAGTCTGGTTAGGATCATCTGATACAGTAGAAACTAGAGTAATATCAGTCTGGTCAGGATCATCTGATACGGTAGAAACTAGAGTAATATCAGTCTGGTCAGGATCATCTGATACGGTAGAAACTAGAGTAATATCAGTCTGGTCAGGATCATCTTGATACTGAAGACACTAGAAGAAAAACAGTCTGGTTAGAATGATATGAGTGAAAGGAGGGCATGATTTGGGGTTTCAGGCTTTTCCACTCAAACAATATGGCTGATCTGTTTAGAAGAAATGCCAATTGGACTACAGCAAAGTGGGACCACAGACTCAATATGCTCACTAACAAAACAATTAGAACTGTTCTTCATAACAATATAAAACAAGACTGAAGTGGCCAGTTTAATGTTCTAACAGATTACTCTGTCAACGTTTCCATTTAATTTGTTTTCTCTGCCTACTTTGGGACACGGTCTTTTAGCCAACTCTACACAAATACATGGAGTTATTTAAATCACTAATCTGTGTGCGTCATAGGAAGGACACCTGCCAAACCAAAGCAACGAGGTGATTAATGTGCTTCTGTCTCAGGAGAGAATTATGACTGAGCAGTGTACAGGGACTCACTATACCATGAGGATGAATTAGAGCATTACACTGGTGACTGGAAACAACCAATATTAAAGAGCTCATTTCTCCTTCATTTGGTTGTTTTAATGTGAAGTGTGTTGCAATTTAAAATGCACTTCAAATAAAGATTTGATTCAACACATTCTCTTGATTTGAATGATTAAGGATAGAGTAGTAGAACAATAGTATTGTGCTCATACCTCATTGACAACTATGGTCGAGACAGAGAAAGCAACATTAGTCACCATTATAAACTGGGTGGTTCGAGCCCTGAATGCTGATTGGCTGACAGCCGTGGTATATCAGACTGTATACCACGGGTATGTCAAAACATTTATTTTTACTGCTCTAATTACGTTGGTAATCAGTTTATAATTGCAATAAGGCACCGCAATAAGGCACCTCGTTGCATCGTGAAAAGAGTCATATACCAAGGGCCATATACCACATCCCCTCGTGCCTTATTGCTTAATTACTGCATGTTAGTTCCTCCGATATTAAACATTGATATATAGCTTATCTTTTATGATCGATACAATGTTTATGTATCAAAAGTATGCGTAAGAAAACAGACGGGCTGAACACACTATACACACGCTACATACAGTTCCCCATTATTTATTGCATAAATGTTACACTTCTGACTTCTGGAGCAGATCAGTCTATATACTGTCTCCCAGACAGTGAAATATGTGCATGACGGTGATGTTGGCCCACTGTGGAATTCAAGTGGGATTCAAATCTAATTCAAAGCACACACTGGGAAACCCAACATAGTCGCATAAGCTAACTGGAAAACGACATCCAATTCCATTCATGCATGGATGGTGAACTAGTCAAGTCTAAACACTCATTGTATTTCCCTAAAGCAGGGTCAATGTGGAGCCACAGAGTTCTGGGGACTCAATCAAATCGCTGCAGAGTTTGTCTTTATTTACGGAATTAGTTTAAGGCTTTGAGCCTGGTGGAACCTTTTTGAGTACTTTAAAAAAAGTTTATTAGATTTGTTTTGAACTTTGATTTCTTTAACTTTAAATAACTATTTAAACTGACATTTTCAAAAAACTTGCAGCAGTCTCCATAATGAATGAGTCTGAAGGAAGTGGAGGCATTTTTAATGAGATGCTGCCGCCATTAAAACAAGTCAATTCATATCAAATGAGAAATGTCCCATTTTGTGCTGCTCGTTTTTTTAATCAATTAAGCTTTCCAATCAAGTGGAAAATGGAGATGAATAAATGTCTATAATTTATATGCAGAAGCATAATTCTCTCCAGACTCTAGAAAGAGAGCCAATCACATAGAAATAGAATCTCTAGATCAAATTTCTATGGCCAGTCACAAATTGTTCTATATGGAGCATAGAACTAAATATTAGAACTTGAGTATGGAGTCTGAATTAACAGCGCTGTGTGATGTCAATCTTTTTTTTTTTTACTTCAAAATGTTCAAAGAAATCACTCAGAGATATAGATACTGCTGACTGTAACACTAGCCTCGTCTTTCCAATCAGGAAAAAACAGATTCAAGCACACAGAAATAGGCCTTCTAGGCCTTCATGACCAAACAGTCTCAATACAAACTGATCTGATTCCATTTTCTCTGGGCTGAGTGACAAAATACTTTTCAGTGAGAAAGTCGTTTAATACGGGTGCTCAAATTGGCTGCCGGCCAGACACCATCGAGCATCACTCTTACTATCATTCATTTCAGAACGAGTCTCTCACCAGTCGATATGACCAATTAATTAGCATAAGCATCTTCATTATAGAGCATTGATCGCCAAACTGTACAGCGGCCCGTAATTAATATCAGTTTATGAAATAACACTTAATCAAGCTCAGCAAATTCAACCACTATCCTTCTAATGAGAATGCCAAAACTACAGTATAGTAAAACCCTCAACAGCCTGCAAGTCCAGACAAGTATAATGGAGCTATGTGGTGTATTGCGCTGTAAAAACAGCATCCATTTACTGGTCTATGAAGTCCACCTTAATATGGAAGAAATGAATGCTGTTACATAAAAGTACAGAGCCATAACTAGCCAGTAGGTATTACTATGGATTCACTTGAGTTGCAACTTCTTCACAGGGTGCTTAAGCTTCCTCCTGCTTTGGGAATCAATGTGTTCTGACAGCTGAGTAGGGTGCTGCTGTCAGACAGACAGAATTGTGTGATGCTTCTTCTCCTAGAGAGCAGCAGGTACATCCAGCAGCATCAGAAGCCCCACAGGAAGTAGGAAGGGGCCTCAGGGGAAAAAGGTCACTACCACCCCTGGGAGATGCCTGGAAATGTCTGTTTGTAGAGGGGAGGTGGATTGACGTCTCCGTGGTCAGAACCGACCACGAAGCAAACAAGGGGTTTAATTTGACAGTGAGGCGCTAACCAAGCAGCATGGGATTGCCCTGGCCACATTTTACATTTTAGTCATTTAGCAGACACTCTTATCCAGAGCGACTAACAGTAGTGAATGCATACATTTCATAGATAATTTTTTCTGTGCTGGCCCCCCGTGGGAATCGAACCTACAACCCTGGCGTTGCAAACACCATGCTCTACCAACTGAGCTACATGGAAGGCTTCAGGTTCACTTGAGCCTTAGAGTACTGCTAATGATTATAAAGAGGAGAAACAGGGGTCCAGCAGCAGGTGCCATCCTCAGCACAAGACAAAGCAGAGCACTGATTCCATGTGACAGTGAGGGACTGTACTAACAGTAGCAGCATACAATATCTGTAAATAAATGTAGTGTTCAACTCCAGTGCTTGTCTGAGTTTTCTGCTGGTATCAATAACTCCTTGTAGCCTAATTGTCTGATCAATTGGCCATAGAGCCAGCCCACAAAACTAAGTTTATTCTGAACCAGTCGCTGATTAAAAAGGTAAAAACTAGACTTAGCCACCATGCCTCTACATCTGCATTACTTGCTGTTCAGGGTTTTAGGCTGGGTTTCTGTATAAGCACTGCTGATGTAAAAAGGGCTTTATAAATACATTTGATTGATTGACTGATTGATTGATTAACCAGTGTGGTCCATGTGGACTCTAGCAAAGCAGTCCTGGCATCAACAAAGTGAAGTTGGGCAGCTTTAGAGAGGGGAGCGTTTAACGTGGTTCGGTTATAAAGTGGAGAAGCAGCAATCTGTCTATTAATGTGTATAGAGTGCAGGACTGTTGCAGATATCAGCTAGCACAGCATGGTGCTGCATAGCTCCATGTCTAGAGCACTGGAACTCTTCATTATCATTTCCTCTTTCTGCATTTTTCCTGCTGGCTGTTTTAACTTCTGCTATAAAGCCTTGTCCTTGGGGTTAAAGAGAACATTCTCATTGGGTGAATACAGTTAAGGGAACATTTTCTAATTCAAGTTCTTGCCTCAAGCAGAACTTTTATCGTCACGGGCCAGCTCTGCTTCAGTCAAACAATGGGGAAAAGAGACATACTTCAAATACAACGTTTTGCTCTATTAAAATGTTGTGTAACACAATAACCCACAGTGACCTAGAATGGCCAGATCTACTCACACACCAGTATATTACAAACCTTGCTAAAAGGAAGATGCTCCCTTAGAAATACATTAAGGTCTTTAAAAAAAAAACCTGTGTATTGAACATAGCCTATAGCTATTAAAAACATTACATGTGACCCAAGTAGTTTACATTAATTGCTCGCCCGTTCTACAAATGAACCCCCTTTTTCACTACTTGACATACAGTACAACGTTGTTTCTTTTAACTCTGGCTGTTAACACATTTGTAAATACTGAGTATTTAAAATAAGGACGCGTATAGCTCTTCTAAGATCGTGTCTCAAGTCAGTCATGAAATATCGCTTTAACGACACCTGCCATAGTTGGCCAAATAAGGAAGTAAAAACGCAATGTAGCTTATTCCAGCAGAATCCATTCAGCAATAAATCCCGGCATAACAAAAACAGTGCGTATATTAACGCAGCGCTGTCAAAAACAGCAGACATTGTGTTCAGTTTAATCGAACCAACAATTCAATGAAACAAAATTGCCATAGCCTATATATAACTAACGATGTTAACTCATAGGAAAACTTAAAAGTCTGCACAAAAAAGTAGCCTATGTATTCCCCCTTTTCCTAATATGCTACAGAGAAAAGAGAGAGAGAAAACATTAACCCACCGAATGAAGTGAAAGATTCCTTGTTTTGTACGGTCTCCTTGTCGCCCAGCGCTCTCGTTCATGCGCGGCTCTGTTCCGTCTGTCTTCACAAACGCCGGCAGCGCGCACCGCTTCTTGAAAAGTTTAGTGACGTCAACCCAAGTATTTCAAAAGCCGCTATTCCACTGCAATTGAACTGTGCCATTTAAACTGACCACGTGCATAACATTATATCATGAAAAATCGTGTGTGATTAAAACTGAAACTGACCATATCCTTTGATATTAGAAGATGATCTATTGTAGTCAAATATCTCTTTCTCGGGCAAAAAAATTACATTTGTGATTTCAAAAAACATGGGAAGACTTCTTCTAGCCTTTCGAAATAACTTGAGACAGAATAGTAGATTACAGCATTGCACAGACCCAGCAGAGAAACAGTTTACATGATTATTTATCATGGGCAGTGGCGACCCGTCTCATTCAGGGCAGGTGCAGCCCATCTGTTTTGAGCCCCACCTGTTTAGCTAAAATAAATATGTATATATATATTTTTGTTGTCGCCTGTTTTGCATGTTATTTTGGCATTAACACTAGTCACATATCAGTTTACAAACAATGTAAATAAATAAATAATAATAATTGGGTTAATAAAGCCGCATACAAACACGGTCTCTTTTTTGCTTTCTTGAGTAAAGCAGCTCCAAAGTGCAGGTGTTTCAGTCTAGCTCCGTGCTTTCTGTGGTGGTGGGGCAGCCAGCAGAACATACAGAGCATAGGGGTTGGTAATGTTCTCTAGCTGCGCCGTGATTGGCTCAGTGTTCTGCCACTCATGGGGACACTACGTCTCCGCAAAATCTACAGGATGAGTTCTAAAACTTCAAGCCCCTTGGTACTGCCATAGATTTATATTAGAAATGCCCATCCAAGAAGGCTCAAGGTCACAAATAAAATGACGTCAAATCATGTTATATCTACCGTAGCTTTGATTGTAATGATCAAATAACAAGCTAGACAATCAGTCATCATCAGGAATCAAGTCGACAATCTACTGGCAAATCCTTTTCAATCATTGTCATATGAAGAGAAAATATAGATAAATCATAACGGTGCTCATCGGTCATTGGACATAAACATTACACAACAAGTTGGAAATCGCAAATTCAACAATGAGTGGTTTGGAAGGAATCAGTGGCTAACTGCAAGCGTTGCAAAGCAATCACTAGCCTGCTATTCAGTGGAAAAGGTGTGTGGTTAAAGTCTGGGTTTAAGGGTCTCTTTTCCAAGCTTAAAATGATCGACATTCACATGCAACACCTTGGTCTAGAAAAGGTTGAATACATTGGCTATGACTTCTGCCACGTTCAAAATAACTGAACATTCGGAACTGGGCAATCTCAGACTTCAGTGAGTTCAAGACAACTGGAAACTTGGAAAATGATGAGCTCCGACTGGGAAAATACGTTTTGAACGTTCATCCAACTCGGAATTCCAAGTCGGGAACTCGGGCTCTTTCTAGAGCTCCGACCTCAAGATCACTGACGTCATGATTCAACCTTGTTTTTTTCAGAATTCCCAGTTGTCTTGAAAGCACCATAAATCCAGAGATGACATAAATCCAGTTTGATGACAAAATTTGCCCACAGGAAGGACCACCACTTTGCTGTTCAAGTGAGCATAGCACAACAAAAATGTATTGTATGCTGCTGCATAAATGATGTAATTTGTCAGGGAGATATGTATACTGTAGCTAAGAAAGTAATACTAAGTGTATGTTATGTAGGAAGCTTTTAGTAGCCCATGTGCCTCACCCTAATAATTTGGTCCTTTTCCCCCTCATAACTTAGCCTACTGTTCTGACTTGGTGGTAGCCTGTTTTAGAGAAATTTCCTCATCGAATATTGTACGAGCTTTCACTGTCTGCGTATATGCCCCTTTTATTTATCCTACGGTTCTGACTTGGTGTACAGGGAGAATACTGTAAGAACAGCCCATGTTCTGAATTCTGTCGCTGTACATTTCAAAAGTGCTAAACAAATAGTTATATTGACTACATCCGTCCTAGCTAGCTCATTTAATGTCTTAATCGAAATGACGGATTGCCTCTTATCCGCTCATCGTTCCCTTATGCCATAGTTTGTACATCTCAATTGTCAGTAGAAACCACATTTGTTTAAGCAAGTCAGCCATATCTGCTATGTTTTTTAAAAAGGCAGTAACTGAGGCTGAATGAACTGTTTCACTGCCAGACAAGGCTCCGCTGATAGCCAGGTGTAGCAGTGGTAAGGTGTCGGGACAGCTTCATGTAGGTCCTAAAAGTTTGTGGGCACCTTTTGTCACCGTTATTGTGCAATTAATTGTTTAGTGTTGTGTTGTGTAGTGGGTTTGCTGGCATGCATCCCCCCCAAAAAAATGTGTTTTGCCCCACCAAGATTCACATGCTAACATTGCCACTGATGATGGAGGGTGCATATTAGCATAATAGGCTATTACAAATATGCATAAGCATAGTGCTTAAGTTTTTCCTTCGCTGTAGTTAGACTAGCCTATATCAATGAATGTCTGAACAATTTTGTGAATAGGAGTGTAAATATCTAAATATACACACTTTTCAAAGTAGTCACATTCTAACTGAAAACTGGGACAGAGGACAAAGGAGGGGTGATGACAGGTGAGGTGACGTGGTGGAATTGAAAAGCTCGTCTATGTTTTCATGTTGTCTGTTTCCCTCTAGTGATTCACTTAATAATAACAGAGTACCTCAGCTTGAAAGCATTGTGCTATAACCCCCCTTGGAAAGATCATGTATCAGGCTGCTTGCTGAGGAAGTCCACTGTCACTGTCGTAGGCTGGTTTATTTTGAACATCTTGGGATTTATATTTTACCTCGGCCAATCATTCCACTCAGTAGAGAGAGAGGTTTTGAATACTGTGCCTCTTTGAGGACATGAATCTGTTCTGATTCAATGTGGCTATAACAACGGAACATCTTTGAATGTAATTCACTGAAAAAGACATGCATTGTCCTATCCTATCGTCCTATGTCTGACTATGTCTGGAAACTGCCCATAGCAGATCAAACCCAGAACCAGCTCATGTAGTTGTAGTTGTACGGAAATAATTGATGACAGCAATTTTCATGGCAATTTTGCCTGTCTGAAAGGCTTCCCCATTCAGATCGATGGCTGATTGTGTGACAATGCATCATCATTAGAATCTCCATCAGATAAACAATAGGAAATGGGCTGCACAAAGAACACATCACCAAACAAGGAACAGATGGACTTTACATTGCCCCACATAGCATAACGCAACATGGCACACACTGAAGTGAAAGTGGTGCTTGTATTATTACATACAAGGGTGTATTCTGTAACACCTTGAGCAATATTTCAAAAAGGATATAATTATGCTAACACTACAATAAAGTGGATTGAAGTGAACTGCATCATTGGTGTTGAGCAAAACCTGCAACAGAAAGTTGAGAAGTGTCGAGGTAAGTAAGATAAATTAATTATATTTTAATGGAACATAGATATAGGACTTTGAAAGGTTAACATCACAGGAGGTTGGTGGCACCTTAATTGGGGAGGATGTGCGCGTGATAATGGCTGGAGCGGAATAGGTGGAATGGTATCAAATACATCAAACACATGGTAACCATGTGTTTGATTCCATTCCATTCTATCCGTTATTATGAGCCATCCTCCCCTCAGCAGCCTCCACTGGTTAAAATGTTGAAAAGAAGTCAGGAGTTGGCTGGAGTACCTGCTGGAATTGTATCAAGGAAGAAATCAAATGTATGCATAGTCAATATTCACTACTTCATCATAAAAGCTGATTTATTGTCAATGCCTTTCAAAGTACACTTAAATCATATTAGAGCTAAGACTTTTTATGGCATGACCTATAGAGCATGGCAAATGCAGTAATGAGAGAACAATTTAACTAATGCACACAGATATATGATTCAGTATGTACTAGAATTCTTATGACTGCGTGCAAAACCAATCAGTGTCCAACTGTCCTGATACACAGTACCGGTCAAAAGTTTGGACACACCTACTTATTTCATGGTTTTTCTTTATTATTATTTTTTTTTACAGAAATAATAGTGTAGAATAATAATGAAGACATCAAAAAAGGAAATAACCCATGTGGAATCATTTAGTAACCATAGAAAGTGTTAAACAAATACACATATATTTTATATTTGATATTCTTCAAAGTAGCCACCCTTTGCCTTGATGACAGCTTTGCACACTCTTAGGATTATCTCAACCAGATTAATGAGGTAGTCACCTGGAATGCATTTCAATTAACATGTGTGCCTTGTTAAAAGTACATTTGTGGAATTTCGTTCCTTCTTAATGCGTTTGAGCCAATCAGTTGTGTTGTGACAGGTAGGGTTGGCAAACAGAAGATAGCCCTATTTGGTAAAAGACCAATTCCATATTATGGCAAGAACAGCTCAAATAAACAAAGAGAAATGACAGTCCATCATTACTTTAAGACATGAAGGTCAGTCAACCTGGAAAATGTCAAGAACTTTTAAAGTTTCTTCAAGGTCACAAAAACCATCAAGCGCTATGATGAAACTGGCTCTCATGAGGACCGCCACAGGAAAGGCAGACGCAGAGTTACCTCTGCTGCAGAGGGTAAGTTCATTAGAATTACAGTACCAGCCTCAGAAATCCGCAATTAACTGCACCTCAGATTGCAGCACAAATAAATGCTTCACAGAGTTCAAGTAACAGACACATCTCAACATCAACTGTTCATAGGAGACTGCGTGAATCAGGACTTCATGGTCGAATTGCTGCAAAGAAACCATTACTAAAGGACACAATAAGAAGAAAAGACTTGCTTGGGCCAAGAAACACGAGCAATGGACATTAGACCGGTGAAATCTGTCCTTTGGTCTGATGAGTCCAAATTTGAGATTTTTGGTTCCAACCGCCGTGTTTTTGTGAGACGCAGAGTCGGTGAACGGATGATCTCTGCATGTGTGGTTCCCAACGTGAAGCATAGAGGAGGAGGTGTGATGGTGCTTTGCTGGTGACACTGTCAGTGATTTATTTCGAACTCAAGGCACAGTTAACCAGCATGGCTACCACAGCATTCTGCAGCGATACATCATTCCATCTGGTTTGCACTTAGTGGGATTATCATTTGTTTTACAACAGGACAATGACCCACAACACACCTCCAGGCTGTGTAAGGGCTATTTGACCAAGAAGGAGAGTGATGGAGTGCTGTATCAGATGACCTGGTCTCCACAATCACCCGACCTCATCCCAATTGAAATGGTTTGGGATGAATTGGACCGCAAAGTGAAGGAAAAGCAGCCAACAAGTGCTCAGCATATGTGGGAACTCCTTCAAAACTGTTGGAAAAGCATTCCAGGTGACTGCCTCATGAAGCTGGTTGAGAGAATGCCAAGAGTGTGCAAAGCTGTCATCAAAGCAAAAGGTGGCTACTTTGAAGAATGTAAAATCTAAAATATATTTCCATTTGTTTAACACTTTTTTGGTTACTACATGATTCCATATGTGTTATTTCATAGTTTTGATGTCTTCACTATTATTCTACAATGTAGACAATAATAAAACATAAAGATTAACCCTTGAATGAGTGTGGTGGATGAATCAGAATTAGTTGGGTAACATAGATAATTAAGATGTCTTATCTGCATAATATGCTTATGTGATTAACTTGTTGTTAGAATGTATCCCTTTGGACTCTGGTGTTGGCATTTGCACTTCTTCTCTCAGCTGGGGCTCAGTCACTTGGGGCCCAGAGAGGGGAGAGGTCAGGCTTGTCTTTTACATGTCCCTGGTGCTATGCAGAATATCAGAAACGGAAGAGAACAGGGGGAACATTGTCTTCATATGTGAATGTGTCTTTACCTATTCTAAACCATGTGAAGGCATGGCGGGATTAATGGGGAACCAATTACTGGTTTCCACAATGTTTGTGTGCCAGTTACTCCCTCCTTTGGCCTTGGGGGATGTGTGTGGTAGTGTCTGGAGTTGACAATTGATTTATGCCATTGGATGAGTTGGTGTTTTTGTGCTAGGAGTAACAGGAACAAGATAGCAACCTCATCTTAGGGGCCAAACTGAATGATAATTTATAGCGAATGCTATCTGGCTACGGGATACTCCTTTCTCATTTATAAAGTCTCACTTTGTGAACTGTTCCTAATATCTGTGGTTTATGTCGACTAGGGGGGTGGATCTTTGCTATAAAACATCTCAGTAGCCACATTGTGTTGTGACTCTCAACGGATCATTAGAAAAGGGTGAATCGTTGACAAGTCATTGCTATTGCAAATCTCTTATTATTAAAGATTTAGTTTAAGTATAACTCTGACTTGTGTGATAAGTTTGTCTCTCCTGATTTGATAATACAGAAATTAACCACCCCATGAGTAAGTGTGTCCAAACTTTTAACTGGTACTGTATATAACTCATATCCGCTACTATGTAACAATTTGATTTGTCACATGCTTTGTAAACAAGAGGTGTAGGTAGACTAACAGTGAGATGCTTATTTACGGGCCCTTCCCAACAATGCAGAGAGAAAACAAGAGAAATAATAGAAAAATAATAACACAAGGAATAAATATACAGTGAGTAATGATAACTTGGCTGTACACGGGGTACCAGTACCGAGTCGATGTGTAGGGGTACGAGGTAATTGAGGTGGATATGTACATATAGGTAGGGATAAAGGTTACCAGGCAACATGGTAGATAATGAAAAGTAACAGCAGCGTATGTGATGAGTCACAGTAGTTCACTGTGAAAAAAAAGATTGTGTTCTTGATTCTCAATTAAATGAAACAATTGGAACGGTTGAACATCCTTATTGAGCAGTGTCTTCTTTCTCTATAGGTTCCTATACATTCCTCTAACACTTCAATGAAATAGGCCTCTGGGGACATCATAGTGCTCCTCACAATCAATATGGTGATCACGGAACACTTGAATCACCTGTCTACGCTGAGATTGGCCGTTCTGGGTTCTCATACCACGCGGATTAGGGTTTCTAATTGGCCAAACCAAACTCATTATGCGTATTGTGCTAAATCAGTGTTGCATGGTCCCATCCGGATGCAAAGTCGAGAAATATGGACAAGACATACACACACGTACACACACACACAGTCCACTAATTACCCTCCAATATTCTTGAGTTCGTTTACCCAGACGTCACAACAAACATGCTCACTCATTCTGACAGTATAGCAAGTCGCAAGCGCACAGATTTTATTTCAGATAAAGCAGTGATATTGTAAATCAAGATGTTCAAAGTTGCAACTTGCAGATGTTTAAAGCTCTATGTTTTCTAAAGGTCAGTCTATAATTACCATTCATGTGGTAAAGCTCTTCCTACAGTATTTCATAATCATGTCAACATTGTTCAGACTGCACACTGTGCACAGCACGTTGCTTGTATTTCTTAGACTTACTCCACAGTGCCTTTCATGAATGTACATGAGGCAGCAAGAGAACTACAGTTCCTGTATTCAATGTCTGTATTCAGTGGATGACATTATATAAAAGGAGTAGTCATTAAAGTTATAATTGTAAAAGGCTCTAAATGCCTAGAACAGACATATTCCCAATAGTTGGTCAGCTCCATGAATGTATTTATTGTGATGATCTGTACACATTGACCAAGCTTCTATATATCAGTCACTAAGTGTAACGACTGTCGTTGAGAGGGGACCAAAGCGCAGCGTGTTGATTGCTCATGATGTGTATTTATTATAACTCAAAACACTAAAGGAAAAATAACAAAGAGAAAAACAAAAGCGCAAAGTACTGTCAGGTACATAAACTAAACAGAAGACAACTACCCACAAACACAAGTGGAAAAGAAACCCTACTTAAGTATGATCTCCAATTAGAGACAACGAGGACCAGCTGCCTCTAACTGGAGATCATCCTCAAAAAAACAACATAGAAATACAAAATATAGAAAAATACAAAACACCCCCTGTCACGCCCTGACCTACTCTACCATAGAAAATAACATCTTACTATGGTCAGGACGTGACACTAAGCAACCTCATTTGACACATTAATCAAAACCCAATCTGATCTGTACTACTGACATTTGCATATCATAGACCTCTCATCTATATTTAATGGCTGATATTAGACTCTCACATTGATAGTATATTCTGCTAGCACCGCTCATGATTACATATCCATTAGTCAACCTGCGGTCGTGATTACATATCCATTAGTCAACCTGCGGTCGTGATTACATATCCATTAGTCAACCTGCGGTCGTGATTACATATCCATTAGTCAACCTGCGGTCAGTGGAAGTATGATGACCTTAAAGGAACATTACACTCCAAAAACAAGATTTGTCAAATGTTTTCAGACCTGAAAAGGTGGTATTATTTTGGAATAAAGTTCACGTCCCTGGCCATCTGTTGTGCAGATCCAGCTATATACCATGATCCCAAATTAATGGAAAAAGATAAGCACCGTATCATTTCCTGGTTATCTTTTCTATTCGTTGGGTGTTATGGGGCTTTAAGGGGCTTGGGGAGTTATATATATATATATCTCTTTAAATCCACCTGTAGAAAGACATAGGGAAAATATCTGAAAGCATCAAACTTGCAGTACAGATTCCCTAGTGGAGACAAAGCATTCATTTACTTTTCAGACATGTAATGGTAACCAGAGAGTTGAGGCGAAAGGCCATATGAAAGAGAGATGTGTACAGTATTTAAATACATCTAACAGCATTTCCACAGTACATTGTGTTGCATCTACCTCCACTGTCTACCTACAGTAATTGATTCATTCTTGACTAAGGATGCTACCCGACAGGATGTCCACAAATCGCATGGCATTACAATGCTAATGATCCCATTAGGATACAGTAGCGAGGAGGAGCGATAGCGAAACACTATTCATTATGCTGCTGCACTTTTTCTCAGGGAAGCCTGTGGCTACTGTGCTAAAGAGGGTGGTAAACTAGATAGCATGGGATTGGTATACAGTCAGGAAGATGGTAAACTAGATAACATGGGACTGGTACACAGTCAGGAAGATGGTAAACTAGATAACATGGGACTGGTACACAGTCAGGAAGATGGTAAACTAGATAACATGGGACTGGTACACAGTCAGGAAGATGGTAAACTAGATAGCATGGGATTGGTACACAGTCAGGAAGATGGTAAACTAGATAGCATGGGATTGGTATACAGTCAGGAAGATGGTAAACTAGATAACATGGGACTGGTACACAGTCAGGAAGATGGTAAACTAGATAACATGGGATTGGTACACAGTCAGGAAGATGGTAAACTAGATAACATGGGATTGGTACACAGTCAGGAAGATGGTAAACTAGATAGCATGGGATTGGTACACAGTCAGGAAGATGGTTAAATAGATAACATGGGATTGGTACACAGTCAGGAAGATGGTAAACTAGATAACATGGGACTGGTACACAGTCAGGAAGATGGTAAACTAGATAACATGGGACTGGTATACAGTCAGGAAGATGGTAAACTAGATAACATGGGACTGGTACACAGTCAGGAAGATGGTAAACTAGATAACATGGGACTGGTATACAGTCAGGAAGATGGTAAACTAGATAACATGGGACTGGTATACAGTCAGGACTGGATAGGTGAGCATACAGCCAGTGGCTCTCAATCAAATAGCGTAGCCAGCTCTATGCATGTACAAACAGAGTGGCAAGAAAACTATGTGAACCCTTTGGAAATACCTGAATTTCTGCATAAATTGGTCATAAAATTTGATCTGATCTTCATCGAGTTCACAACAATAGACAAACACAGTCTGCTTAAACTAACAACACACATTACACATTATACATTTTCATGTCTTTATTGAACACACCGTGTAAACATTCACAGTGCAGGGTGGGAAAAGTATGTGAACCCTTGGATTTAACAACTGGTTGACCCTCCTTTGGCAGCAATAACCTCAACCAAACATTTTCTGTAGTTGTGGATCAGACCTGCACAACAGTCAGGAGGAATTTTGGATCATTCCTCTTTACAAAACGGTTTCAGTTCAGCAATATTCTTGGTATGTCTGGTGTGAACTGCTCTCGAGGTCATGCCACAGCATCTCAATCGGGTTGAGGTCAGGACTCTGACTGGGACACTCCAGAAAGTGTATTTTCTTCTGTTGAAGCCATTCTGTTGTTGATTTACTTCTGTCTTTTGGGTCGTTGTCCTGTTGCATCACCCAACTTCTGTTGAGCTTCAATTGGTGGACAGATAGCCTAACATTCTCCTGCAAAATGTCTTGATAAACTTGGGAATTCATTTTTCCTTTGATGATAGCAAGCTGTCCGGGCCCTGAGGCAGCAAAGCAGCCCCAAACCATGACGCTCCCTCCACCATACTTTACAGTTGGGATGAGGTTTTGATGTTGGTGTGCTGTACCTTTTTTTTCCCTCCACACATAGTGTTGTGTGTTCCTTCCAAACAACTCAACTGTAGTTTCATCTGTCCACAGAAAATGTTGCCAGTAGCGCTGTGGAACATCCAGGTGCACTTTTGCAAACTTCAGACGTGCAGCAATATTTTTTTTTTTTGACAGCAGTGGCTTCTTGCGTGGTGTCCTCCCATGAACATCTTTCCTGGTTAGTGTTTTACGTATCGTAGACTCATCAACAGAAATGTTAGCATGTTCCAGAGATTTCAGTAAGTCTTTAGCTGACACTCCAGGATTTTTCTTAACCTCATTGAGCATTCTGCGCTGTGCTCTTGCAGTCATCTTTGCAGGACGGCCACTCCTAGGGAAAGAAGCCACAGTGCTGAACTTTCTCCATTTATAGACAATGTCTTACCGTGGACTGATGAACATCAAGGCTTTTAGAGATACTTATGTAACCCTTTCCAGCTTTATGCAAGTCAACAATTCTTAATCTTAAGTCTTATGAGATCTCTTTTGTTCGAGGCATCGTTCACATCAAGCAACGCTTCTTGTGAATAGCAAACTCTAATTTTGTGAGTGTTTTTTATGGGGCAGGGCAGCTCTAACCAACATCTCCAATCTTGTCTCATTGATTGGACTCCAGGTTAGCTGACTCCTGACTCCAATTAGCTTTTGGAGAAGTCATTGGCCTAGGGGTTCACATACATTTTCCAACCTATACTGTGAATGTTTAAATGATGTATTCAATATAGACAAGAAAAATACAATAATTTATGTGTTATTAGTTTAAGCACACTGTGTTTGTCTAAATTTGATACCAATTTATTCAGAAATCCAGGTAATTCCAAAGGGTTCATATACTTTTTCTTGCCACTGTATGTTGTAGACACACACACACACACACACACACTGACACACACACACAGTCAAATATACAGTAACTACTGACATTTCATTACATGTTCGCTTTTAAACCAAGGCCTACTATTACTTGCTCTGATGAGTGCACTGTAGTAAAATCCTACAGGCTGTATCGTTAAAACGCTTTCTGCCTCAGATTCAAAAGAAAACAATTCCACTCATCTGTTTTTCTTGGCAAATTTCAGGTTTTTAATTTCAGGTTTTTAATCGAAAGGTTTATTCCATTCAATTCATTACGGCTGCGGAGTCAGTCATGCATGAAAGTGATAATTTTTCTCTCCTCCACCTAATTTCATGCACCTCACTCTCTCACCCTACTCTCTCACCCCAGAAGTCTTTTGCCCTATCTCCAAAGAAGCTCTTTACCTGTCAGTGGAAATGAACCAGAGCCAGAGCTTCTCTATGTATTTCAATATATAGATAGCCAAAAGCACAGAGTGTGGGGATTTTAAAACCATGAAATAATTTAGGCACGTGTATTCACTCCGTCAATTTGTACACCGCAGTCCAGTACTTACAGGAGATCATTCAGAAAGGAGATCTTCTTTCTCCTCTTGAGAGCCACTAATGTTCCGTTCAGAGTTCATTTCCCAGGGAGCTATGCGATGAACTGTCTCGCTCCCATCTTTCATTTATCTGAAGGAGATTTGCTTTGGCAAAGTGTGAACAGGAGCCAATTTTACAGCCTGTTTTGTCCTAGCACCTCTCTATCACTCTCTGACAGACAGACAGACCTCTTCACTGGCTGTTCACTCCGACAGGAGGTGACGATTACTATGAAGAAGTGGAGCATCTCACAGCAACGGGCCCTCTCCTCCTCTCTGCTCTCCTTTTCCAACATCTCCTCGTCTCTTCTACAAGAGCAAAACAGTAAGCCTTAGTATATCAGTGTTTGAAATTAGAAAGTTTTATTTCCTTGAAGTGCAAAGGTCATAACGTCTGCAGGAAACTTCCAGAAATAGTATGGGGTTGTATACTCTAAAGACCAAAACTGGTGAGAGAATCTTGAGTAGAGCTTCCAATCCCTCACAATGCGGAGGTGGGTTATGGCCCAGTCTTTCCTCCATCATTCTGAGCTCCTCCACTTGCAGTGGAGAGTAGGAGATGACAGAATGCGGGAGAGATTGCAGCCAAAAATAAAACTTCTCATCCCGACTGTGTTGAAATAGACTTAATCCGCTTCCCCCATGCAATAAACGATAGCTGTTATTATGGCAAGTGTATAATAGTGCTTCCATGTATGTGGACTGCATTCAAGCAGCATAGCTGCATATAGTAGGACTATGAATAAAAAGCACCATCACACAAGTGTGTGTATCATTATTTGTGCACAGAGCTACATTTTTACCTTTATTTAATTAGGCAAGTTAGTTAAGAACAAATTGTTATTTTCAATGACAGCCTAGGAACAGTGGGTTAACTGCCTTGTTCAAGGGTAGAATGACCGATTTTTACCTTGTCAGCTCTGGGATTCAACCTTGCAACCTCCCAGTTACTAGTCCAACACTCTAACCACTAGGCTACCTGCATCCCCTTAGTATATCCCCTTAGTAGGCCTATGTATCCCTTTAGTATATCCCCTTAGTAGGCCTATGTATCCCCTTAGTATATCCGCTTAGTAGGCCTATGTATCCCTTTAGTATATCCCCTTAGTAGGCCTATGTATCCCCTTAGTATATCCCCTTAGTAGGCCTATGTATCCCCTTAGTATATCCCCTTAGTAGGCCTATGTATCCCCTTAGTATATCCCCTTAGTAGGCCTATGTATCCCCTTAGTATATCCCCTTAGTAGGCCTATGTATCCCTTTAGTATATCCCCTTAGTAGGCCTATGTATCCCTTTAGTATATCCCCTTAGTAGGCCTATGTATCCCTTTAGTATATCCCCTTAGTAGGCCTATGTATCCCCTTAGTATATCCCCTTAGTAGGCCTATGTATCCCCTTAGTATATCCCCTTAGTAGGCTTATGTTTCCTCTTAGTATTGCGAGGGCAACTATATGCATTAAAAGATTATGACAGTTCAAACATGAGCTAATATCAATGACAAAATGCTAACTTGGGCCCATTTCTAAAAAGTTTATTTCCTTTAGTTGGTTAATTCAATGCAATCCAACAGCAGCAAACTAAATTCTTGAAGTAAACATTCCTCCCAATCCAAAATGGTGTATTCTGCAGCCTGTATCTCTTCAACTTGGGTTCAGGGAGAGATTGGAACAATAATACATTGGTCATAGCAGACAACACAACCAGGCCTACTGTAGGTACATGGTGCATAATACCCTCACAGGAAAGTCAGTCAATGTGGCAGAAATGCCCACTGTGTGTACCTAATCAGCACATTATTGAAATGAAGAAGTGTAACATCAGATATCACATATGTACACACCCACATACACACACACACACTCCCCCAGGAAGACCCATCACAGCAGAACAATAACGTGATGGATTCAGTGCTGTGGCTCAGAGACTGTTTTCTAAAGGCTGGGACAAGCTGCATTACTCTCTGCCTCATGGAACAACCAGACTGCTACAAGCAAAGCTTGGTGTAGATTAGAGTCTGTTGGAGTCGTTTGGAGAGTCTAAACACCATCCAACGCTGAAAAATACACATCTGAAGACAGAAAGAAAGTAAGAAAGTTCCAGTTCTAAAGAAAAATGTGAAAGAGAGAGAAAAGGGAAGAGACAAACAAAGAAAGCAAGAGAGAGAAAAATAAATGACTATAAAGAAACAAGCAACCAACGTTTCCTTCCGTTTCCTCCACTATCCCTAAAACAAAGACATGTGCAACGGCTCTGCTGTGACCCTATTTCAGGAACAAAGTCTTGTTTCCAATACCTCCACAGTATTTTACCTTTAATTAACTAGGCAAGTCAGTTAAGAAAAAAATGTTATTTTCAATGACAGCCTAGGAACAGTGGGTTAACTGCCTTGTTCAGAACAACAGATTTGTACCTTGTCAGCTCAAGGATTTGATCTTGCAACCTTTCGGTTACTAGTCCAACACTCTAACCACTTGGCTACCTGCTGCCCCCTTGACAATTCAATGCATTCGGAAAGTATTCAGACTCCTTGACTTTTTCCACATTTTGTTACATTACAGACTTATTCTGGAGTAGATTAAATAGTTTTTTCCCCCTCATCAATCTACAAACCGTACCCCAAAGGAACAAAGCAAAAACAGGTTTTTAGATATGTTTGCAAATGTATAATTAAAAAAAAACTAAAATATCGCATTTACATAAATATTCAGACCCTTTACTCAGTACTTTGTTGAAGCACTTTGGCAGTGATTACAGCCTTGAGTCTTCTTGGGTATGACACTACAAGCTTGGCACACCTGTATTTGGGGAGTTTCTCCCATTCTTCGATGCAGATCCTCTCATATATATCCTCTCAAGCTCTGTCAGGTTGGATGTGGAGTGTCTCTGTACAGCTGATTTCAGGTCTCTCCAGAGATGTTTGCTTGGGTTCAAGTCTGGGCTCTGGCTGAGCCACTCAAGGACATTCAGAGACTTGTCCTGAAGCCACCCCTGTGCTCTCTTGGCTGTGTGCTTAGGGTTGTTGTCCTGTTGGAAGGTGAACCTTTGGCCCAGTCTGAGGTCCTGAGCGCTCTGGAGCAGGTTTTCTTTAAGGATCTCTCTGTACTTTGCTCCGTTCATCTTTCCCTTGATCCTGACTAGTCTCAAATCAAATGTATTTGTCACATGCGTCAAATATATTACGGTGAAATGCTTACTTACAAGCCCTTAATTAACCAACAATGTTTTAAGAAAAACAAGTGTTCAAGTATTTACTAAAATAAACTGAAGTAAAAAATAAATAAATAAAAAATGACATCATTAAAGAGCAACAATAAAAATAACATTAACGAGGCTATATACAGGGGTACCGGTACAGAGTCAATGCGTGGGGGCACAGGTTACTCCAGGTAATTAAAGTAATATGTACATGTAGGTAAACTGGTCCCTGCCTCTGGAAAAACATCCCCACAGCATGATGCTGCCACCACCATGATTCACTGTAAGGATGGTGGTGGCCAGGTGATGAGCGGTGCCTGGTTTGCTCCAGACGAGACACTTGGTGTTCAGACCAATAAGTTCAATCTTGTTTCTCAAGGTTCTGAGTCCTTTAGGTGCCTTTTGGCAAACTCCAAGCGTGCTGTCATATCCCTTTTACTGAGGAGTGGCATCTGTCTGGCCACTCTATGATAAAGGCCTGATTGGTGAAATTCTGCAGAGATGGTTGTCCTTCTGGAAGGTTCTCCCATCTCCACAGAGGAACTCTGGAGCTCTGTCAGAGTGACAATCAGGTTCTTGGTCACCTCCCTGACCAAGGACCTTCTCCCTGATTGCTCAGTTTGGCCAGGCATCCAGCTCTAGGAAGAGTCTTGGTGGTTCCAAACTTCTACCATTTAAGAATGATGGAGGCCACTGTGTTCTTGGGGACCTTCAATGCTGCAGGACCTTTTTGGTACCCTTAACCAGATCTGTGCCTCAACATAATCCTGTCTCGGAGCTCTACGGACAATTCCTTCGACCTCATGGCTTGGTTTTTGCTCTGACATGCACTGTCAACTGCTCTGACATGCACTGTCAACCTTATATAGACAGGTGTGTATCTTTCCAAATCATGTCCAATCAAGTTGTAGAAACATCTCAAGGATGATCAATGGAAATAGAATGCATCTGAGGTCAATTTTGGGTCTCATAACAAAGGGTCTGAATACTGAGGGGAGAAAAATATTTTATCAATTTAGAATAAGGCTGTAACGTAACAAAATGGCAGCCCAAATAATATTCTCTGTCTATTTAACCCCATTGGCACAGAGGAATGCATGGCAGTCCAAATAATATTTTCTGTCTATTTAACCCCATTGGCACAGAGGAATGAATGGCAGCCCAAATAATATTCTCTGTCTATTTAACCCCATTGGCACAGAGGAATGCATGGCAGCCCAGCTAGCACATAACATTCTGAGAACCATACTTTTCTTAGAGCTTGGTGAGAGCGTGGTTGTCTTATGGTTATTTTGCATACAACCTTCACACAACTTTCTGGGAAATGTTATTGAATAGTTGCTTGGCTTTGGAACATTCTCAGCACATTTAAGGAACTTGACAAAATAACGTTATTTTCTTGGTATTTCATTACATTAACAGAACGTTTCCTAAAAGTTCAAACATGGTTACGTTTAATAAACATTTTGGTAATGTTCTGGGAACGTTCTGGAAATGGTTTAACATTGGGAATGTTCTCAAATAGCTCAGAGAAAGTTAAGAAACAATGTTCTCCTGTGGGAATTTCGATATTTCAGCATAATGTTTCCTACAGGTTTCCTCATGGTTCTACTTAAATTCATGTTCTCAGAATATTAAGAAAACTTGCCATAAAAAAACATAACAACATTCTAACAATGTTATTGGAAAAAGCGTATTCTATTCCATCCTGGTGGTGCAGTGGATTAAGTCCATGGATAGATAACAGAACATCATAGGTTCAAATCTCACTGACTCTGCTCTCTCCCCCAAAAAAGCATATTTGCATGATTAATGCTTAAGCAAAGGATTTTTCATCAGTGCTTGGAATTCAACACAGGGAAAGGGGAATACCTAGAAAGTTGTACAACTGAATGCATTCTAGTGAAATGTGTTTTCTGCGTTTAACCCAACCCCTCTGAATCAGAGAGGTGCTGGGGGCTGCATTAATTGACATCTACATCATCCGTTCCCAGGGAGCAGTTGATCTGGGGTTTAACCTTGCTCAAGGGGCAGAACGGTATATTTTTACCTTGTCGGCTCTGGGATGCAATCCAGCAACTTTTCTGTCCCTTTCTGGCCAACGTTACAGGCCCAACACTCCTATCCACCTGGCTAACCCAAACTAAGCTAACTGTTAGAGCCAATTTGGACATATTTGTATAAAATACAGAACATACAGAGCTCCATGTATGTGTGTGTATATATATATTTATATATATATATATATATATATATATATAAATATATATATGAAATATGATTGTATATGATGAAATATTAGGTACGTACCTTTATGATTTATATTTACCTGGTTGAGGTATATTCCTTTGTTATTAGTGTACCTTAGTTCCCCCCCCCCTGCCCATTCATTGTACTGGAGTAAGTGTTTCAGGATAAAGGCAGGAAGTTGGGTCTTCGGGGGCGGGGGAGTCCTAGCTAGACACGGGAGCGGTGTAGTTTTTTGACCATACAGACATACAGACATACAAACAGCTCATATTATGTATTTTCCATGTCAAGTAATCTATGCTTTAAGTTGATTGGAGAATCATTTTTTTGTTAGATATAAGAAGAATAAACCTTTTAGTTGTACCATATCCCTGGATCTCATTGAATATTTTGGCCATTTGGAAACTTTGAATGTGTGTACGAAACAACCCCGCTTTCAGGCTAGGGCAGTGGCTATGGTCAAGAGGAAAGGCAGCCTCTACACTAGCAGTGTTATTAAAAGTATTATTGAAACATTCAGTGAAAGTTTTAAGGATGTTATTCAAAAACCTCTAAATAACCTATAATTTCTGTAAGTAAAACCTCCCAGGAAAAGTTTCAAGGAACCATAGTAAAACGTTCTCAGAACCTCCTTCAACTAAAACTTAACGTTCCCAAAACAGGTGAAATTTTCACAATGTTCAGTTTTACCAGTCGGGAAACTTCTGGCTTCGTTTCCAGAATGAATGGGAAACCAAAGACTTACGTTCACACAACTTCTAAGGAACCAAATATGCTAGCTGAGTGGATGTATTTTTATGCCTGTCATCAAGGTAGGCTGTTCCCAGATCAGTTTGTGCTGTCTTGACAACAACTGGCATGATAATAAGCATAGAATTTGGCAAGGCTGACACCAAGACACACTTACTTCATTTGGGCCCCGCAATGGCTATTTCTACTATATTCATTGATTGATTGATTGATTTGTTTTATTTTGAGAGAAAAAATTTGTACAGTTTAAAAGTATAAAGAAACTCAGAGGATGACACATGAAAGTGTAAAAACGGTTATTTCCAAAGTGGTCCTCCAATGTGTGTGAGGCAGAGGCGCAACTTTAGTTTTAGAAGTGGAGGGGCATCTTTTTAAAATGTAAAATGTTATCCAGTCGGATAAACACTCCAAACAGCCTGTCCGACCGCTCGGAGGCATCCGCATGGTCCCAAAGCACAGCTTGCCTCATTTTGTATCACATTCCAATTCTAAAACAGGTGGGGACAAAATGCAATTTCAGAATGTTGGGGGGACAAGTGAAATTTCCGCCCCTGGTGTGTGGCATACATTTCTCCTAAATGTACTGAGGACAACTAAGCTCAATGTCACACATTTGTAAAGTGAGTACCTGTATCGACTGAATGTGGAAACCTCCAAACAGCCATTGACTTTAATTCTGAGGAATGTACTTTTCTGGTTTTGAATGATTACAGTAATTTGGCATGGAGGGAAATAGCCAGAGGCACCTATTACCTTGGTGTTTGACCATTTCCATATTAAAACAGTTTTCATAATTTTGTTCAGAACCGGTTACATACTCGTTTGTAACCTTTCAACATCAATCATGATTCCTTTCAAACCACCTTCACAAATTCATTAATGTATTTTAATTTCGGGCTGCAAACCTTCAACACCATATCTATGAGTAATAATACTGGGGTGGAACGAGAGACCATAGGGCATTTTGTTTCTGTCAAACCTGTGTCCCTCTCACCTTTAAAAAACAATAAAAACAATTGCAATAATAATAAAGCTGTGTGTCCCTCAAAGGATGGAATGTGGACAAGCAACACGCAAAGCAGTCTGGGAAATGTTAATAAATAACAAAGGGAATTGAATAATTAGAACACTATTGTTAGAATGATCATAGGCTCTCCTTAGGAGTTCCATTGACCAGTTTGTTCTCCACTTCCTCAGTGACAGACGAGCCGCGGGACATATTCACGTTATTGTGGTAATGAGCTGAAATGGTCATTTCCCCTGAAAGCTTGAGTGATCACAGAGCGTTCAAACAACAGCTGCTTGTGTCTGAGAGACATGTAAGGGGACAGAACATACGATGGGTGAGCTAACAGTCTTCAATATGAGGAGCACATCAGTTTGGATTCCAGGCTAATGTCACCATGTTAATGACGTGTGAGCAATGCTGGCCTGGTGAACTGGTCTGGTCTGGAGCATAAAGATTGGTGTTCCTCTAAGCTAATACTTAGGCTCTAACTCAGTGGGAAACAGGGTCTTGACTCTTGAGTCATGTCGATGATCTGGGTTCTGAACCTTGTAGGTTTTATGTTACAATATTTCCATTCCATGTAGGTTTAGGTTACATTAGTTCTGTAACTTGGATCATCAGTCAGATGGGTTTTCTATGAATAAAGCACAGTATGCTAAATGTATTACATATTACACATGCCTTCTTTTTATGCAAAATAACCCTCCCACTAACAGACGCCACAGGCTCATTGTACTGTGGTTTGATGGATGGAGGGTATGTGTCCTGTGTCATGTCATTCCTGAAGTATCCTGATATGACTGATGCTTGTCGTTACTGACTCTCCATACAGAGATCTGTTGATTGGAGTGTCTCACGCACACAGACACACACACACACACACATGCACACTTTCTGCAATTTCTTAAAGTGCCTCCTGCATGTTTTCATTATGCATGTTAGAGACACTGGCTAAATATAGATGCGTTTCTCACCCTTCATTACTTCTGCAGGCTCTCCTCAGATTTTGTTGTGATGGTCTTTCGTGTCGAACCCATCATTGATTTATGCCCATCAACACACACCCTGTGTAACTAATGGAGTGGCTGAGATGTTCTAGGAATGAGACTCAGTTAGTCAGTGAAAGCATAGAGATGTGTGTTGGTTATAATATTGAAGGCAATTTATTCGCATTCCATGTTTTATATTGACTGATTGATTTTTGCCCTTAGCTGTTGTATAATCATACCAATTATGTCTCTCTCTCTCTCTCTCTCTCTCTCTCTCTCTCAAAAATCATGTCAGTATGAGCCTGCAGGAAGGGTACCACATGAGGGAGGAGGATATCTTCCCTGTAACGCACAGCGTTGAGATTGCCTGCAATGACAACAAGCTCAGTCCGATGATGCTGTGACACACGTCCCAGACCATGATGGACCCTCCACCTCCAAATCGATCCCGCTCCAGAGTACAGGCCTCGGTGTAACGCTCACTCACTGTCAACTGCGTTTATTTTCAGCAAACTTAACGTGTGTAAATATTTGTATGACCATAACAAGATTCAACAACTGAGACATAAACTGAACAAGTTCCACAGACATGTGACTAACAGAAATTGAATAATGTGTCCCTGAACAAAAGGGGGGGGGGGTAACAGTCAGTATCTGGTGTGGCCACCAGCTGCATTAAGTACTGCAGTGCATCTCCTCATGGACTGCACAAGATTTGCCAGTTCTTGCTGTGAGATGTTACCCCACTCTTCCACCAAGGCACCTGCAAGTTCCCAGACATTTTTGGGGGGAATGGCCCTAGCCCTCACCCTCGGATCAAACAGGTCCCAGACGTGCTCAATGGGATTGAGATCCAGGCTTTTAGCTGGCCATGGCAGAACACTCACATTCCTGTCTTGCAGGAAATCACGCACAGAACGAGCAGTATGGCTGGTGGCATTGTCATGCTGGAGGGTCATGTCAGTATGAGCTTGCAGGAAGGGTACCACATGAGGGAGGAGGATGTCTTCCCTGTAACGCACAGCGTTGAGATTGCCTGCAATGACAACAAGCTCAGTCCGATGATGCTGTGACACACGTCCCAGACCATGATGGACCCTCCACCTCCAAATCGATCCCACTCCAGAGTACAGGCCTCGGTGTAACGCTCATTCCATCAACGATAAACGCGAATGCGACCATCACCCCTGGTGAGACAAAACCGCGACTCGTCAGTGAAGAGCACTTTTTGCCAGTCCTGTCTGGTCCAGTGACGGTGGGTTTGTGCCCATAGGCAACGTTGTTGTCGGTAATGTCTGGTGAGGACCTGCCTTACAACAGGCCTACAAGCCCTCAGTCCAGCCTCTCTCAGCCTATTGCGGACAGTCTGAGCACTGATGGAGGGATTGTGCGTTCCTGGTGTAACTCAGACAGTTGTTGTTGTTGCCATCCTGTACCTGTCTCACAGGTGTGATGTTCAGATGTACCGATCCTGTGCAGGTGTTGTTACATGTGGTCTGCCACTGCGAGGACGATCAGCTGACCTGACCTGTCCTGTCTCCCTGTAGCGCTGTCTTAGGCGTCTCACAGTACAGACATTGCAATTTATTGCCCTGGCCACATCTGCAGTCCTCATGCCTCCTTGCAGCAGAAAAACTCCTTGCAGTGTTTTTCAGAGTCAGTAGAAAGGCCTCTTTAGTGTCCTAAGTTTTCATAACTGTGACCTTAATTGCGTACCGTCTGTAAGCTGTTAGTGTCTTAACGACCGTTCCACAAGTGCATGTTCATTCATTGTTTATGGTTCATTGAACAAGCATGGGAAACAGTGTTTAAACCCTTTACAATGAAGATCTGTGAAGTTATTTGGATTTTTACGAATTATCTTTGAAGACAGGGTCCTGAAAAAGGGACATTTCTTTTTTTGCTGAGTTTATGTAAGAAGACTGAAGTCGGCCTCAGCATCAAATACAGTATGAATACATGGTGACTGAAGGGAAAGAGCAAGAGGCTAACTGAATGGTAGTGTCTTTACAATGGAGTAGTCAACCAAGCTTCCTAGTGAATGTAGAAGGGCACAGTTGACAGATGTTTGGCACCAAAGTTCATTTTTATAAAAAATTTTACAATGTGCAGTATACAAAAATATAGAGTACCAAAAAATTCACCGTGTCTAAAAGGCAGTGATTAAAAAGTCTCAATTCACAAATCCAACAGCCATGTTTGTAGTTCTGGAAAAGAACAATAACTTGTGAGCAGGACTACAATACCCAGCTGACAGTACCACCTGGTTGATTTACAATTAAGTTCTGTGAAGTTATTTGGATTTTTACGAATTATCTTTGAAAGACAGGGTCCTGAAAAAGGCACGTTTCTTTGTTTTCTGAGTTTATTTACTATGGCGTTTGTTCTTCACTGGTTGCCCTTTTCTTGTGGCAACAGGTCACAAATGTTGCTGCTGTGATAGGACACTGTGGTATTTCACCCAGTAGATATGGGAGTTTATCCAAATTGGGTTTGACTTCAAATTCTTTGTGGGTCTGTGTAATCTGAAGGAAATATGTGTCTCTAATATGGTCATACATTTAGCAGGAGGTTAGGAAGTGCAGCTCAGTTTCCACCTCATTTTGTGGGCAGTGTGCACATATCCTGTCTTCTCTTGAGAGCCAGGTCTGCCTACGGCGACCTTTCTCAATAGCAAGGCTATGCTCACTGAGTCTGTACTTAGTCAAATCTTTCCTTAAGTTTGGGTCAGTCACAGTGGTCAGGTATTCTGCCACTGTGTACTCTCTGTTTAGGGCCAAATAGAATTGTAGTTTGCTCTGTTTTTTATGAATTCTTTCCAATGTGTCAAGTAATTATCTTTTTGTTTTCTCATGATTTGGTTGGGTCTAATTGTGCTGCTGTCCTGGGGCTCTGTGGGTCTGTTTATGTTTGTGAACAGAGCCCCAGGACCAGCTTGCCTAGGGGACTCTTCTCCAGGTTCATCTCTCTTTAGGTGATGGCTTTGTGATTCTGAGAACACTGTCCTGCGGCGACACAGCAATGATTTGTCACATATAGGAGACACTTCTAGTGAGTAAGTGATTCACTTGGCTGTCTGACTGTGCCAACTGTCAGTGTGTCTACTCTACCATGAATAAATAACATGCTCATTTTCCTTCAGCTTGAGTCAGTGGAGGGGGGTGGCATGTGCCACACTCTGTGGCTTATGTCCCTGGCAGGCAGATGTCTCAGCCAGCTTATGTTTAACCAGGGCCCAGATGTCGTGCACTGCTTGTCAAAATGATGCTTCATGGTTACCAGACTTGATATAGCTCCCGAGTGGCACAGCGGTCTAAGGCACTGCATCTCAGTGCAAGAGGGGTCACTACAGTCCCTGATTCGAATCCAGGCTGTATCACATCTGCCCACGATTGGGAGTCCCATAGGGTGGTGCACAATTGGCCCAGCGTTTCCTGGGGTAGGCCGTCATTGTAAATAAGAATTTGTCCTTAACTGACTTGCCTAGTTAAATAAAGGTTTACTGAAAAATATAGAAGGCACATTTAGCTCTGTCACGGTTGTTGTGGGATGAAGTGGACCAAAGTGCAGCATGATTATCGTTCCACATATTTTATTGAACTGTGAAACTATGCAATACATACAAAATAAACTGAATAAACAAAAACAACAAACGGTGACAAAGCGTTAACATACACGTACTCAAAAACAATCTCCCACAAACCCATGTGGGAAAAACCCCTACTTAAGTATGATCTCCAATTAGAGACAACGATGACCAGCTGCCTCTAATTGGAGATCATCCCAAACAAAAACCCAACATAGACATATGAAACTAGAACATAACAACATAGAAAATCTAAACTAGAAAAACCCCCCTGTCACGCCCTGACCTACTCTACCATAGAAAATAACAGCTTTCTATGGTCAGGACGTGACAAGCTCCCAGGAGATTGACTGGGACTTCGTGGGGATGTGGGGTTAGAGTTTCAGAAGAAACGGTTCCAAGCTGTGAGTCTATAAAAGTTTAAATCCATATCAGAATACAAGAATCTCTAAAACTGGAAACACTTATCTCCCTCACTAGCTTTAAGCACCAGCTGTCAGAGCAGCTCACAGATCTCTGCACCTGTACATAGCCCATCTTTAATTGAGCCCAAACTACTACCTTTTCCCCTACTGTATTTATTTATTTTATTTATTTTGCTCCTTTGCACCATATTATTTATATTTTAACTTTTAACTTTCTTCAAACTACAAATCTACCATTCCAGTGTTTTTTCTTGCCATACTTTCTTTACTTTGCCACCATGGCATTTTTTTGCCTTTACCTCCATTATCTCACATCATTTGCTCACATTGTATATAGTCTTATTTTTTTCTACTGCATCATTGATTGTATGTTGTTTTACTCCATGTGTAACTCTGTGTTTTTGTATGTTGTCGAACTGCTTTGCTTTATCTTGGCCAGGTCGCAATTGTAAATGAGAACTTGTTCTCAACTTGCCTACCTGGTTAAATAAAGGTGAAATAAAAAATAAAAATAAATAAAAAAGAAGAGCTTTGTTTTGTGTTACTCCCTGACACCTAACACTTCTGGATTGTGGTTTTGATTGATAGTGCCCTCAGGCTGTATGCAGGTTGGACAGCCTAGTTTAAATGCACTCTGCTCTTCTTGACCATGTTGAATGACAGGTGTGAGAGGAAGCAGAATAGTTTTAATGGCTTCCAGAATGTATTCTCAACATTCCAGGGGAAAATCGCTCAAATGCTCTTTACTCCTGAAGTCCTGGAAGGTCTAATCTCAGAACCCAGAACCAAATCTCCTGTGCACTGGCCAGCTACTCCATTTATGTTAACAATCTGTCATGAGAGACCTAGCTTCCCTGTATGGCTTCGTAAAGGGTCTCTCAGCCCCTCCACATTTAACCTTACATCCCCCAAAAAACCTGTATGAAAACATCTCACCACTTCTCCAGCCTTTACCACTGCGTTATTTTCTGAAACATGGCCCTGTTGATGTGTTAGCAATAAAGTTAGTACAGAGAGCACGCGTGTGAGCGGAGATTAGCACCACTTATTACATGGATGAATGAAGTGAATCAAAGAAGTACATTATACAGCAGAATAATTGGGTGTTTTAATGTCATGGAGCAACAGCTGAAAACAAGACATTTTTAATGGCTGACTTAATTACCAGTGGTTGTGTTCTAAGGGATTTTATAGATAAGGATCTTTTAAGGGTTTTGAAATAGCTATTGTGTCAAACCCAGTGAGCAATGTCATTAAAATAGATATGAAACGTTCATTTAATGCTTTAATCTGAGTTATCCCATAAGAGAGCTAATGAGTTTGTCTCTTATCCTTAGAAACATCAGAAACCGCATCAGAGCTACAGTAATCATTTTCTCAGTTCCTTTTCCATTACAATCCCTTTGCTTAAGTAGGCTTCACACAAGTTAAGGATTTTTGAGTTGCCTTTAGACTCAAAGAGCCCTGGAGTGACATGTAATGCTACTTGTTAATTTGTACATTTTCATCCCTAGAATTAAATGGGTCAAAATTGATCAACGCTGTGTCTGGGTTCAGGAAATGACTCTCCAATGACTGGCAGACCATGAAATAGGTTACCTTTCTGCAGTGGATTTTGATTCAGTGTCATGGTAATTCAAATTCTGTGTAGGCTACAGATGGTTCAGGGAGTGGAATAAGGCTACTTGAAGTAGTGTCAAATGAAAGCAAGTATACTGTACAAACAAATATTCACATCAGCTTTCAGTGATTTCAAGTTGTCCTTTGTCCTTGCCAGTTCCAATATCTTTATCTAACAAAGATCCTGTCTCTTATGGATACCCTCTATAACTACCTTATAATTAAGCAATAAGGAAAGGAGGGTTGGCCAATATACCACGGCTAAGGGCTGTTCTTATGCCCCACGCAACGAGGAGTGCCTGGATACAGCCCTTAGCCATTTGCCATATACCACAAACCCCTGAGGTGCCTTAATTGCTATTAGAAACTGGTTGCCAACGTAATTAGAGCAGTAAAAATAAATATTTTGTCATACCCGTGGTATACGGTCTGATATACCACGGCTGTCAGCCAATCAGCATTCAGGGCTCGAACAACCCAGTTTATAATTAGGATTCTAAACCTGGGGTTTGTTCAGGAGGATGCAACACTATTGAACGTTCAGAGAGAAACATGGAAGTCAAATAATGTGGCTCAACTTGTTTGTTTGTTTATTTGGATCCCCATAATCTTTTGCAGAAGCAGCAGCTACTCCTCCAGGGGTAAAATATTCAATACATTTAAAAACCCATCACACAAATGTTAAATACAACGATATATAAATACAAAATAAAATACAAACAATACAACAACAAAATAATGTGTGCGTTATTAAGAGTGTCTGTACAGTATGTGCGTGTTTGTGTCCCTTGCCGTTCCATGTTTACCCCACAGAGAGGCAGTATTGGACTTTAAGCAAGGTGAGAAAGTGTGCGCTTCTTTTTGGTCAAAGAAATGGGTAGATGGATCAAGTAAGTAAAGTATATACTTTAGGTTACATTAAACTATATATACTTTAGAAGTTTTAACTTATTTGATCATTTAAAAAATGTGTATAGGCCTATCAAATTTGGAAAATGTCGGTGAGCCTAATTCAATTGTAGTCGAAATGTGACACTCCCAACGAATATAGAGATGTAAAATAGTCTAAATCAGAGCCAGACTGAGGGCATTCTGACATCAGCAGTCCAAAAGGGGATGAGACCCTCGGAAGGAAGCGGCGGTTTGTGATGATGTCACAGGATGCCACTGTAGTGGATCAATTTCAATTTGACAGCTCGAGCTCCTCTCCTCGCGGTTACGGTAGAGCACACTGGATTGAACCATCAGTGAACGGACAACGGGACTATTAGCGCTCTGGAAAAAGGGTCGGGAAAAGCAGAATTTGATATTTTCTTTTCATTTCAAGGCTACGTTTCTCTGAAGGTAAGACACATTTTAATGAATTCCAGTCCAGCAGAATGGCAGATTTGAATAATTTCTGGTCTCTTTCTGAAATTGGTTCTGATTGGGTTTGGGTTGGCTATCAAGGAGTATCAGAATAAAAATGTCTACACAAATAGGCCTAATGATAATAAAGTGATAGTATATTGTTGATTGTTAAGATTGGGTCAAGAGCTAATAAAGCTTGATCAACCATGCAGAGTTCCCTCTGAAGAACAGTTGTTTAAACATCTCGGTTTACGTCCACTCCCACCCTGTTGCTGTTGCTGTTGTTGTTGTTACCTCCATTTTTATGTAAGAGGGAGTTTGAAGATGATGAAATGTTAAGGGATAATATGGTTTAGATAGATAGGGCTGGCCATGGTGTGATGCCACGGCAGGATTATATGCACTTCTAGAAAGAAAACTTCACGAAAGGCAGGGAGACAAGCGTACACGACAATATGAACAAAGGAAATAACACATATCAACGGCTATATCCTTCACACACAAGGGGATACTATTGAAGTTTCATCGTTTTTCTACCAACTTGTCATCTTGTAAGTTTAATGTTCTTTGTCTTGAGCATTACAATGCCACATATTGGCTGGTTGCGCAGCTCCACTGAGTTCTATGATGACATTGGTCCTTCTCAGGATAATAGAACCTTCACTAGCTGTTGTCATGGAGATTCAGACAGTTTGGAGTATGTCTGGAAGCCACTTCTTGATGCCTGCTGAATGGCTCACACTGCCTGTTATGAAATAGTCTGGACTGCAGACTAACAGAAATAGTCTGGACTGCAGATGTCTGCTGGCAAACGTCTCATTACCATGGTTACGTGGTTACAAAAGCACCATGGTCAGTCTAAACAGATTGATAGAAGGCTTTGGTTCTGACTTCAGAAGCAGCACCATGTCAAATGTACACCCCATTGGTGATTGGTTTTGCTGCAATTCATTGATGTGAAAAGATTCCATTCCAACGAGATGAGATGTGAGAGTACACACACACACACACTGACAAAAGCTTTATCTTATTTCAATACACTATACAGATGCAGGCGGTGCTTGAGCTCTCTGGAGCTGAGTACCGGCACCTCAACGTTTCTACTGCTTGAGCTCCTTTTCTTCATATAGAATATTAGCTCAAAGGTATTGTGGAGCTCCTGCATCTAAATATATACAGTACAGACACCTATTTCAGTCCAAGTCAAGCACTGGTTGCAGGGCATGCTGTAACAAAACATGTGCAACAACACTTTCATCTTCAGGTGTCCTAGCTACACAGTGGAATGGGCTTGGTGCCCCTGAATGTGCCCCTTGAAGAGAGAAAGCACTGTGTGTTGTCTAGGGTTTTGGACAGTGGAAAGAATAGGGTACATTTCCAGGGGTGTGTTGGGGAAGGACATAAGTTAAACAAACTGTCAGAGGGTTGACAAGTGCTTCCTGATTTAGGAGGGCTGGGATGGGGCTACTGCAGGAAAGTGAGAAAGAGAGGGGGGAGAAAGAGAGAGAGGGATAGAGAGAGACAGGGAGAGGAGAAGGAGAGAGAGAGGATGGCAGGGGGGTAAATACCTCCATGTTTTCTTGGTTCTGCCAAGCGCTCTCACAAACTCTCTCTCCTCACCCCCTCATGAATTCCATTCATTTGGTACTGTGGAACCTTTGGGAGTGTTGGCCGACTCAACCCTTCATGTTATGACCCAGGAAAGCTTGGAGAGGAAACCCTGACATGTCTCTCAGGCCCCTCCCTGCTGTTCCTCCCTGCTGTTCCTCCCTGGTGCTTCAGGAAGGGCACAAGGTTATCATGGTTGGGCCTGCTGTTATTCTGCTTGGCTTCAGAGAAGAGAAGTGCTCTTGTCTTATTGCCAAGCTGAGGGTTTAAACCTGACGCTGCATGTTTGGGGAACGACCGTCGCTAGCTCTGTTTTTGTTTTAGAAAAAGATAGCTAATGCATTAATATCCAGCGGTGGGAGTTTGAGTAGCCGAGATCCCTGTGGATTTACATTCAGGTCCATAAATACTTGGACATTGACCAAGTTATTATCATTTTGGCTCCGTACGCCACCACAATGGATTTGAAAGGAAACACAGCATATTGGAGTTGAAAATAAATTAAATTGAAATTAAATAAGGAATATGAGCTGAAAGTGCAGACTTTCAGCTTTAATTTGAGGGTATTTACATCCAAATCGGGTGAACGGTGTAGGAATTACAGCACTTTTTATATGTGGTCCCCCCAATTTTAGGGGCTCAAAAGTAATTGGACAAACTAACATAATCATAAATTAAATTGTGAGTTTTAATACTTGGTTGCAAATCCTTTGCAGTCAATGACTGCCTGAAGTCTGTAACCCACAGACATCACCAGATGCTGGGTTTACATTTACATTTACATTTAAGTCATTTAGCAGACGCTCTTATCCAGAGCGACTTACAAATTTCTTCCCTGGTGATGCTCTGCCAGGCCTTTACTGCAGCTGTCTTCACTTCCTGCTTGTTCTTGGGGCGTTTTGCCTTCAGCTTTGCCTTCAGCAAGGGAAGTGCATGCTCAATTGGATTCAGATCAGGTGATTGTCTTGGCCATTGCAGAACATTCCACTTCTTTGCCTTAAAAAAGCATTGGGTTGCTTTCACAGTATGCTTCGGGTCATTGTCCATCTGCACTGTGAAGCACCGTCCAATGAGTTTTGAAGCATTTGGCTGAATCTGAATACAAGGGAACCAATTCCATTGGCAGCCATATATGGCCATAACACTACCTCCACCATGCTTCACAGATGAGGTGGTATGCTTCGGATCATGAGCAGTTCCTTCCCTTCTCCATACTCTTCTCTTCCCATCATTCTGGTACAAGTTGATATTTGTCTCATCTGTCCATAGGATGTTGTTCCAGAACTGTACAGGTTTTCTTAGATGTTATTTGGCAAACTCTAATCTGGTCTTCCTGTTTTTGAGGCTTGCCAGTGGTTTACATCTTGTGCTAAACCATCTGTATTTACTCTGGTGAAGTTTTCTCTTGAATAATATCTTTGACCCAGATACGCCTACCTCCTGGATGGTGTTCTTGATCTGGCCAACTGTTGTGAAGTGGTTTTTCTTCACCAGGGAAATAACTATTCTGTCATCCACCACAGTTGTTTTCCGTGATCTTCCGGGCCTTTTGGTGTTCCTGAGCTCACCAGTGTGTTCTTTCTTTCAGAATGTACCAAATAGTTGATTTGGCCACTCCTAATGTTTTTGCTATCTCTCTGATGGGTTTGTTTTGATTTGTCAGCCTAATGATGGCTTGCTTCACTGGCAGTGACAGCTCTTTGGACTTCATATTGAGGGTTAACAGCAACAGATTCCAAATGCAAATGCCACACTTGAAATCAACTCTAGATCTTTTATCTGATTACTTATAAATGAACTAATGAGGGAATAACACAAGGCTTGCCATGGAACAGCTGAACAGCCAATTTTCCAATTACTTTTGGTCCCTTAAAAAGGGGGGACCACATATAAAAAGTACTGTAATTCCTACACCGTTCACCCGATTTGGATGTAAATACCCTCAAATTAAAGCTGAAAGTCTGCACTTTCAGCTCATATTCATTAATTAATTTCAACTGTGGTTGACAGTTAAAATAATAATAACTTGGTCAATGTCCGAATAGTTATGGACCTGAATGTATGTGATGGACAGATTTATATTACCCACTACTCGCTATGTACGGTATCTTAGTTTTACGGGTAGTATATTTGTCAGTTGGTGCCGTTCCCTTCACAGGTGCCATTGGGCTGCACCTCCATGTGTGTTTTATTATTGAGGAAAGGACCAAAGAGGCCGGTTCTGGGTTCAGTTCTGTGTGATTGATGGCTTCATCCCATCACATCACATCAACACGTGTCTCTTTAATGCTTTCAAACCAAAACAAGTGTGTTTTGAAATAGACTCAGACGATTTGTTTACTGACATGGATGTGATAGGGTAGTTGGCTATGTCAGGGGTGACATAACCAGGGGCGCAACTTTGGCTTTAGAAGTGGGGGGGGCATGAATATTTTTTTTCCGAATGGGCCTAAAGCAGAGCGTTGCCTCGTTTTGTATCACATTCCAATGATAAAACTGGGGGGACAAAAAGGCAATTTCAGAATGTGTGGGGGGCATGTCCCGCTTGTCCCCAGTGAAAGTTGCGCCCCTGGACATAACATTCATATAAGTGACACTGTCATTGATAATAATGTAATTAATTTATCATATGAGTGACATAGCATTCAATCATATGAATGGTTAATCTAGATCAATCTATAAAGGTTTTCTTGAATAAACCTTGTTTAGTGTATTATTATGACTGTGAACTCTCTCCCTCTTCTCCCTGTTTCTGCAGTACTTTCTCCCTCTTCCCCCTGTTTCTGCAGTACTTTCTCCCTCTTCCCCTGTTTCTGCAGTACTTTCTCCCTCTTCTCCCTGTTTTTCTGCAGTACTTTCTCCCTCTTCCCCCTGTTTCTGCAGTACTTTCTCCCTCTTCCCCCTGTTTCTGCAGTACTTTCTCCCTCTTCCCCTGTTTCTGCAGTACTTTCTCCCTCTTCTCCCTGTTTCTGCAGTACTTTCTCCCTCTTCTCCCTGTTTCTGCAGTACTTTCTCCCTCTTCTCCCTGTTTCTGCAGTACTTTCTCCCTCTTCCCCCTGTTTCTGCAGTACTTTCTCCCTCTTCCCCTGTTTCTGCAGTACTTTCTCCCTCTTCCCCCTGTTTCTGCAGTACTTTCTCCCTCTTCCCCCTGTTTCTGCAGTACTTTCTCCCTCTTCCCCTGTTTCTGCAGGACTTTCTCCCTCTTCTCCCTGTTTCTGCAGTACTTTCTCCCTCTTCTCCCTGTTTCTGCAGTACTTTCTCCCTCTTCCCCCTGTTTCTGCAGTACTTTCTCCCTCTTCCCCCTGTTTCTGCAGTACTTTCTCCCTCTTCCCCCTGTTTCTGCAGTACTTCTTCTCCTCTTCTCCCTGTTTCTGCAGTACTTTTCTCCCTCTTCTCCTGTTCTGCAGTACTTTCTCCCTCTTCTCTCTCCCTGTTTCTTCCTGCAGTACTCTTCTCCCTCTTCCCCTCTGTATTCTGCTAGTACTGTCCTTCCCCTTCTCCTTCTTCCCTGTTTTCTGGCAGTACTTTCTCCCTCTTCTCCCTGTTTCTGCAGTACTTTCTCTCCCCTTCTCCCTGTTTCTGCAGTACTTTCTTCTCCCTCTTCTCCCCCTGTTTCTGCAGTACTTCTCTCCCTCTTCCCCTGTTTCTTGCAGTACTTTCTCCCTCTTCCCCCGGTTTCTGCAGTACTTTCTCCCTCTCCCCCTGTTTTCTGCAGTCTTCTCTTCTTCTCCCTCTTCCCCCCTGGTTCTTTCTGCAGTACTTTCTCCCTCTTCCCCCTGTTTCTGCAGTACTTTCTCCCTCTTCCCCCTCTTTCTGCAGTACTTTCTCCCTCTTCTCCCTGTTTCTGCAGTACTTTCTCCCTCTTCTCCCTGTTTCTGCAGTACTTTCTCCCTCTTCCCCCTGTTTCTGCAGTACTTTCTCCCTCTTCCCCCTGTTTCTGCAGTACTTTCTCCCTCTTCCCCCTGTTTCTGCAGTACTTTCTCCCTCTTCCCCCTGTTTCTGCAGTACTTTCTCCCTCTTCCCCCTGTTTCTGCAGTACTTTCTCCCTCTTCCCCCTCTTTCTGCAGTACTTTCTCCCTCTTCTCCCTGTTTCTGCAGTACTTTCTCCCTCTTCCCCCTGTTTCTGCAGTACTTTCTCCCTCTCTCTGAGACCGATAGGGTGATTATTGCAAGCAGTCTTGGCTCTGAGCCATAAATAGCAGTTCGCTTGGCTGGAGGTCAAATTTTCCTCTCAGTAAAACCCCATCTACCGTTCACAGACCTGCTGACCTGTCTTTATCTCTCCTCCAGGACCCGTTGACAGCAGAGCCAGGATGGATGCTAACGGCATATTCTCACTTCTGTTGCTGTGTTCTGTCACTGAGGTAATATACTCACCCAAGTTGTGAAGTCATTTACCCTTTGTCCTCGATATGCCTTTTATAAACTCACTGTGGCATGCAGAGGGAATATGGTTCCTCTTGAAAGTCGTTAAAACATGATCAGAACTCATATTTAACTCTCAAATCCACACTCTCTTTATTTGGTTTGATACGCTAAAATACTCTATGATCATCTCCTTAGCTGTCCGTGAGTGTATCGTTTCCTCTGAGTATTAGCCATTTTTTTCTCAGCTGTGTGTGTTGGCAATCCCTGAGGGGAATGACTCCCAGCAGCAGCAGCATACCCAGAACGTCTACCACGACATCGGTGTCACCAGGAACACCATAGTCACTGCTCAGTTTGAGTGCTATCAGAAGATCATGAAAAACGACAAACACAACAAAATAGGTAAGGGTCCCTTACGGGTGGTGTGGTGCAGGTTGTAATGGGGTAGCTCATTTGTTCAATTTCAATCTCATGATTTGCATGGTAGAGCATTTCAATTTACTCTTAGCATATTCAATTTGAATTTAAAACAATCTTCAGTCTTAACTGAAATGGTCCTAACCCCAGTGAATATCACCTTCTAAGGAACTGACCTATGCTTAAAGGGATACTTCCGGATTTTTGCTAAATCTATTTCCCTAGAGTCAGATTAACTTGTGGATACCTTTATTATGTGAGCAGTATGAAGGAAGTCAGAGGTAGTTTCGCGAGCCAATGCTAACTAGCGTTAGCGCGATGACTATGGGTATCTGCTAGCATGCTCATTGCCAAAATCCCGAAGTATCCCTTTAAACTGCATGTGTTGTTGTGTCCCTTCACTCAGGGCCAGTTTGTAACAGGACGTGGGATGGCTGGCTGTGCTGGGAGGACACAGAGGCAGGCTTCACTACAAACCAACACTGTCCAGACTACTTCCAAGACTTTGACACAGCAGGTCTGTATTTTGCACCCTGGCTGGTCTCTCCAACCCAACGACATTGAACAGAGATTATTGTATGACTGTATGAGGTAATGTACGAGTCAGCCTGGCTATTCTGTGTTAGGCTTTTAGAGAAATGTCCTTTGCTGTTTTCAACGTTTATTTTGGTATGGATAAAGGGATGAAAGTTATTCTCATGAATGGATATCGTTCTTTTTGAATTAATGCTGTGTTGATTGCTGAGATGAGCAAGTGTCACACCTATCCACTCTTCTGTTGACTCACGTTGGTTGATGCACTACACCACTCACCTTCTGTTTCTAATCACCAGAAATGGCATCCAAAGTGTGCAGTGAAACGGGTAATTGGTTTCTACACCCGGAGAGCAACAGGACATGGACAAACTACACCAAATGTACGGCATACACCAGCGCAGGAAGAGTGGTAAGAAAAGTGACCTTTTGATAAGCTTTTTAATGTAGTTATATTGTTGTGGATATTATATTGTAATGCATGTTAGGTTGACATGGTGTATTCCTTCTCAGACAGCGATGAATCTCTACTACCTGGTTCTGATTGGACATGGACTGTCGCTAACATCATTGTTCTTCTCATTGGGAATATTTTTCCATTTCAAGTAAGTCACTCTGTTAGCCCATAACTATGCTACTGTTTTATATTTTATTTACCTTTATTTTAACATGGTGTCATATTGAGACCAAGTGGCTTTTTCAAATGAGCCCTGCACAATATAAACACTCATATCAACACAAAACCCAATAAAATACAAAATTACAAAACATGATCATAAAAAACCAACACAATCTTCACTTAGAGCATTCCCCACTAGTGTTTTAAATTATATATCAATATATATACATTTAATTTAATTCATAATTTAATTATTTTATATGGAAAGAAGGAGGAAAAATGAATTCATACTGACCTACTCATAAGGAGCCATTAACAACAACAGCGTGATAAATTATGTTGGGAGAATGTATTTATAAGGACTTGTAGGGAGTTTAACTCGATAAAGATACTACATTGATCCCCTTCCATTGTTGTCCATTCAACATAAGGATATTTTCTTTCTTTCTTTCCCTACCAGGAGTCTAAGCTGCCAGAGGATAACGCTCCACAAAAACCTATTCTTTTCGTTTGTGTTGAACTCAGTCATCACCATCATCTGGTTCACAGCGGTGGCTAACAACCAGGGACTAGTGCAGAGCAACCCTGTGAGTATGATGACTAACAACCAAGGACTAGTGCAGAGCAACCCTGTGAGTATGATGACTAACAACCAGGGACTAGTACAACCCTGTGAGTATGATGACTAACAACCAGGGACTAGGACAGTACAACCCTGTCAGTATGATGACTAACAACCAGGGACTAGGACAGTACAACCCTGTCAGTATGATGACTAACAACCAGGGACTAGTACAACCCTGTCAGTATGATGACTAACAACCAGGGACTAGGACAGTACAACCCTGTCAGTATGATGACTAACAACCAGGGACTAGTACAACCCTGTCAGTATGATGACTAACAACCAGGGACTAGTACAGTACAACCCTGTCAGTATGATGACTAACAACCAGGGACTAGTACAACCCTGTCAGTATGATGACTAACAACCAGGGACTAGGACAGTACAGCCCTGTCAGTATGATGACTAACAACCAGGGACTAGTACAGTACAACCCTGTCAGTATGATGACTAACAACCAGGGACTAGTACAGTACAACCCTGTCAGTATGATGACTAACAACCAGGGACTAGTACAACCCTGTCAGTATGATGACTAACAACCAGGGACTAATACAACCCTGTCAGTATGATGACTAACAACCAGGGACTAGTACAACCCTGTCAGTATGATGACTAACAACCAGGGACTAGTACAACCATGTCAGTATGATGACTAACAACCAGGGACTAGTACAGTACAACCCTGTCAGTATGATGACTAACAACCAGGGATTAGTACAACCCTGTCAGTATGATGACTAACAACCAGGGACTAGTACAGTACAACCCTGTCAGTATGATGACTAACAACCAGGGACTAGTACAACCCTGTCAGTATGATGACTAACAACCAGGGACTAGTACAACCCTGTCAGTATGATGACTAACAACCAGGGACTAGTACAACCCTGTCAGTATGATGACTAACAACCAGGGACTAATACAACCCTGTCAGTATGATGACTAACAACCAGGGACTAGTACAACCCTGTCAGTATGATGACTAACAACCAGGGACTAGTACAACCCTGTCAGTATGATGACTAACAACCAGGGACTAGTACAGTACAACCCTGTCAGTATGATGACTAACAACCAGGGACTAGTACAACCCTGTCAGTATGATGACTAACAACCAGGGACTAGTACAGTACAACCCTGTCAGTATGATGACTAACAACCAGGGACTAGTACAACCCTGTCAGTATGATGACTAACAACCAGGGACTAGTACAACCCTGTCAGTATGATGACTAACAACCAGGGACTATTACAACCCTGTCAGTATGATGACTAACAACCAGGGACTAGTACAACCCTGTCAGTATGATGACTAACAACCAGGGACTAGTACAACCCTGTCAGTATGATGACTAACAACCAGGGACTAGTACAACCCTGTCAGTATGATGACTAACAACCAGGGACTATTACAAACCTGTCAGTATGATGACTAACAACCAGGGACTAGTACAACCCTGTCAGTATGATGACTAACAGCCAGGGACTAGTACAACCCTGTCAGTATGATGACTAACAACCAGGGACTAGAACAACCCTGTCAGTATGATGACTAACAACCAGGGACTAGTACAACCCTGTCAGTATGATGACTAACAACCAGGGACTAGTACAACCCTGTCAGTATGATGACTAACAACCAGGGACTAATACAACCCTGTCAGTATGATGACTAACAACCAGGGACTAGTACAACCCTGTCAGTATGATGACTAACAACCAGGGACTAGTACAGTACAACCCTGTGAGTATGATGACTAACAACCAGGGACTAGTACAACCCTGTCAGTATGATGACTAACAACCAGGGACTAGTACAACCCTGTCAGTATGATGACTAACAACCAGGGACTAGTACAACCCTGTCAGTATGATGACTAACAACCAGGGACTAGTACAACCCTGTCAGTATGATGACTAACAACCAGGGACTAGTACAGTACAACCCTGTCAGTATGATGACTAACAACCAGGGACTAGTACAACCCTGTCAGTATGATGACTAACAACCAGGGACTAGTACAACCCTGTCAGTATGATGACTAACAGCCAGGGACTAGTACACCCCTGTCAGTATGATGACTAACAACCAGGGACTAGAACAACCCTGTCAGTATGATGACTAACAACCAGGGACTAGTACAACCCTGTCAGTATGATGACTAACAACCAGGGACTAGTACAACCCTTTCAGTATGATGACTAACAACCAGGGACTAATACAACCCTGTCAGTAGGATGACTAACAACCAGGGACTAGTACAACCCTGTCAGTATGATGACTAACAACCAGGGACTAGGACAGTACAACCCTGTCAGTATCATGACTAACAACCAGGGACTAGTACAACCCTGTGAGTATGATGACTAACAACCAGGGACTAGGACAGTACAACCCTGTCAGTATGATGACTAACAACCAGGGACTAGTACAACCCTGTCAGTATGATGACTAACAACCAGGGACTAGTACAGTACAACCCTGTGAGTATGATGACTAACAACCAGGGACTAGTACAACCCTGTCAGTATGATGACTAACAACAAGGGACTATTACAACCCTGTCAGTATGATGACTAACAACCAGGGACTAATACAACCCTGTCAGTATGATGACTAACAACCAGGGACTAATACAACCCTGTCAGTATGATGACTAACAACCAGGGACTAGGACAGTACAACCCTGTCAGTATGATGACTAACAACCAGGGACTAGTACAACCCTGTCAGTATGATGACTAATAACCAGGGACTAGTACAACCCTGTCAGTATGATGACTAACAACCAGGGACTAGTACAACCCTGTCAGTATGATGACTAACAACCAGGGACTAGGACAGTACAACCCTGTCAGTATGATGACTAACAACCAGGAACTGGTACAACCCTGTCAGTATGATGACTAACAACCAGGGACTAGTACAACCCTGTCAGTATGATGACTAACAACCAGGGACCAGTACAACCCTGTCAGTGTGATGACTAACAACCAGGGACTAGGACAGTACAACCCTGTCAGTATGATGACTAACAACCAGGGACTAGTCAAACCCTGTCAGTATGATGACTAACAACCAGGGACTAATACAACCCTGTCAGTATGATGACTAACAACCAGGGACTAGTACAACCCTGTCAGTATGATGACTAACAACCAGGAACTGGTACAACCCTGTCAGTATGATGACTAACAACCAGGGACTAGTACAACCCTGTCAGTATGATGACTAACAACCAGGGACTATTACAACCCTGTCAGTATGATGACTAACAACCAGGGACTAGGACAGTACAACCCTGTCAGTATGATGACTAACAACCAGGAACTAGTACAACCCTGTGAGTATGATGACTAACAACCAGGGACTAGTACAACCCTGTCAGTATGATGACTAACAGCCAGGGACTAGTACAACCCTGTCAGTATGATGACTAACAACCAGGGACTAGTACAACCCTGTCAGTATGATGACTAACAACCAGGGACTAGTACAACCCTGTCAGTATGATGACTAACAACCAGGGACTAGTACAACCCTGTCAGTATGATGACTAACAACCAGGGACTAATACAACCCTGTCAGTAGGATGACTAACAACCAGGGACTAGTACAACCCTGTCAGTATGATGACTAACAACCAGGGACTAGGACAGTACAACCCTGTCAGTATCATGACTAACAACCAGGGACTAGTACAACCCTGTGAGTATGATGACTAACAACCAGGGACTAGGACAGTACAACCCTGTCAGTATGATGACTAACAACCAGGGACTAGTACAACCCTGTCAGTATGATGACTAACAACCAGGGACTAGTACAGTACAACCCTGTGAGTATGATGACTAACAACCAGGGACTAGTACAACCCTGTCAGTATGATGAATAACAACAAGGGACTATTACAACCCTGTCAGTATGATGACTAACAACCAGGGACTAATACAACCCTGTCAGTATGATGACTAACAACCAGGGACTAATACAACCCTGTCAGTATGATGACTAACAACCAGGGACTAGGACAGTACAACCCTGTCAGTATGATGACTAACAACCAGGGACTAGTACAACCCTGTCAGTATGATGACTAATAACCAGGGACTAGTACAACCCTGTCAGTATGATGACTAACAACCAGGGACTAGTACAACCCTGTCAGTATGATGACTAACAACCAGGGACTAGGACAGTACAACCCTGTCAGTATGATGACTAACAACCAGGAACTGGTACAACCCTGTCAGTATAATGACTAACAACCAGGGACTAGTACAACCCTGTCAGTATGATGACTAACAACCAGGGACCAGTACAACCCTGTCAGTGTGATGACTAACAACCAGGGACTAGGACAGTACAACCCTGTCAGTATGATGACTAACAACCAGGGACTAGTCAAACCCTGTCAGTATGATGACTAACAACCAGGGACTAATACAACCCTGTCAGTATGATGACTAACAACCAGGGACTAGTACAACCCTGTCAGTATGATGACTAACAACCAGGAACTGGTACAACCCTGTCAGTATGATGACTAACAACCAGGGACTAGTACAACCCTGTCAGTATGATGACTAACAACCAGGGACTATTACAACCCTGTCAGTATGATGACTAACAACCAGGGACTAGGACAGTACAACCCTGTCAGTATGATGACTAACAACCAGGAACTAGTACAACCCTGTGAGTATGATGACTAACAACCAGGGACTAGTACAACCCTGTCAGTATGATGACTAACAACCAGGGACTATTACAACCCTGTCAGTATGATGACTAAGAACCAGGGACTAATACAACCCTGTCAGTATGATGACTAACAACCAGGGACTAGTACAACCCTGTCAGTATGATGACTAACAACCAGGGACTAGTACCACCCTGTCAGTATGATGACTAACAACCAGGGACTAGTACAACCCTGTCAGTATGATGACTAACAACCAGGGACTAGTACAACCCTGTCAGTATGATGACTAACAACCAGGGACTAGTACAACCCTGTCAGTATGATGACTAACAACCAGGGACTAGTACAACCCTGTGAGTATGATGACTAACAACCAGGGACTAGTACAACCCTGTCAGTATGATGACTAACAACCAGGGACTAGTACAACCCTGTCAGTATGATGACTAACAACCAGGGACTAGTACAACCCTGTCAGTATGATGACTAACAACCAGGGACTAATACAACCCTGTCAGTATGATGACTAACAACCAGGTACTAGTGCAGAGCAACCCTGTCAGTATGATGACTAACAACCAGGGACTAGTACAACCATGTCAGTATGATGAATAACAACCAGGGACTAGGACAGTACAACCCTGTCAGTATGATGACAAACAACCAGGGACTAGTGCAGAGCAACCCTGTCAGTATGATGACTAACAACCAGGGACTAATACAACCCTGTCAGTATGATGACTAACAACCAGGGACTAGGACAGTACAACCCTGTCAGTATGATGACTAACAACCAGGGACTAGTACAACCCTGTCAGTATGATGACTAACAACCAGGGACTAGTACAACCCTGTCAGTATGATGACTAACAACCAGGGACTAGTACAACCCTGTCAGTATGATGACTAACAACCAGGGACTAGTACCACCCTGTCAGTATGATGACTAACAACCAGGGACTAGGACAGTACAACCCTGTCAGTATGATGACTAACAACCAGGGACTAGTACAACCTTGTCAGTATGATGACTAACAACCAGGGACTAGTACAACCCTGTCAGTATGATGACTAACAACCAGGGACCACTACAACCCTGTGAGTATGATGACTAACAACCAGGGACTAGTACAACCCTGTCAGTATGATGACTAACAACCAGGGACTAGTACAACCCTGTCAGTATGATGACTAACAACCAGGGACTAGTACAACCCTGTCAGTATGATGACTAACAACCAGGGACTAGTACAACCCTGTCAGTATGATGACTAACAACCAGGGACTAGGACAGTACAACCCTGTCAGTATAATGACTAACAACCAGGGACTAGTCAAACCCTGTCAGTATGATGACTAACAACCAGGGACTAGTACAACCATGTCAGCATTGTATATTAAAGGTTTATATATTAAAGGTATATATTCTACCGTTCAAACGTTTGGGGTCACTTAGAAATGTCCTTGTTTTTGAAAGAAAAACACTTTTTTTTGTCTATTAACTTAATATCAAATTGATCGGAAATACAGTGTAGACATTGTTAATGTTGTAAATGACTATTGTAGCTGGAAACGGCAGATTTTTTATGGAATATCTACATAGGTGTACAGAGGCCCATTTTCAGCAACCATCACTCCTGTGTTCCAATGGCACGTTGTGTTAGCAAATCCAAATGTATCATTTTAAAAGGCTAATTGATCATTAGAAAACCCTTTTGCAATTATGTTAGCACAGCTGAAAACTGTTGTTCTGATTAAAGAAGCAATAAAACTGGCCTCTTTAGACTAGTTGAGTATCTGGAGCATCAGCTTTTGTAGGTTCGATTACAGGCTCAAAATGGCCAGAAACGAAGCACTTTCTTCTGACACTCGTCAGTCTATTCTTGTTCTGAGAAATGAAGGCTATTCCATGCGAGAAAATGCCAAGACACTGAAGATCTGATACAACGGTATGTACTACTCTCTTCACAGAACAGCGCAAACTGGCTCTAACCAGAATAGAAAGTGGAGTGGGAGACCCCGGTGCACAACTGAACAAGAGGACAAGTACATTAGTGTCTAGTTTGAGAAACAGACGCCTCACAAGTCCTCAACTGGCAGCTTCATTAAATAGTACCGCAAAACACAACTCTACCTAGAAGGCCAGCATCCCGGAGTCGCCTCTTCACTGTTGGAGTTGAGACTGGTGTTTCGCGGGTACTATTTAATGAAGCTGCCAGTTGAGGACAGACTAGACACTCTAATGTACTTGTAAGTAACCCCAAACTTTTGAACCGTAGTGTATATTAAAGGTGTAAATATATTAAAGGTTTATATATTAAAGGTCCCAACCTGTTTCACAAGAACAGAATTAACTTAGGATGTAAATAATGACCAAAGCATTTCCAAACTCAGTAGACAAAAATGTCTACTCAAGCATAGACTGTTAGTTGACACTGACAGGGGATATTCCAAGCTAATACCAGTTCTGCTACCCCACCACCACCAGGTGAGCTGTAAGGTGATCATGTTTATCCACCTGTACCTGTTTGGCTGTAACTACTTCTGGATGCTGTGTGAGGGCATCTACCTGCACACACTCATCGTCGTGGCCGTGTTCTCTGAGAAACAACACCTCATGTGGTACTACCTGCTTGGATGGGGTACGTCAAGTTACGCCGAAACCATTAACTAATGAAACAATTAACTAACTATTGCACGATTATACAATGTTTGCCTTTTTAAGGGACGTTTCTAGAGGTTCATTTCATGTTGAATTACAGTTGTTTGTCCATTATGTCATCCATTAAAATCAATTATTGAATCATCTCCCAGGATTTCCCCTCATACCTGCATTGATACATGCAATAGCACGAAGCTACTACTACAATGATAAGTAAGTATTTTGATAACTTTCTCTCTGGTCTTTGATAAGTATGCCATTCTCAGACATACAGTAATTAATGGATAAGCCATGTTGTCCACATGAGTCAAATATCTCTTGGCATCTCCCTCTATCCTCTACAGTTGTTGGATCAGCTCAAACACATCCCTGCTCTATATCATCCATGGTCCCATCTGTGCTGCCCTGCTGGTGAGCCCTTCTTTAAGCCACAATTCCAATAAGTACAATAACTATCGTTTATGACCATCCCTGTTCTTTTCCTTGTGTGATCACTGTAAACAAAACAGTCATCAACCTCAGGTCTCCTTTATACTCTGGGTGGGATTTTAAGTACATTTACTTTGGACATAATGTACTGGTCTCTGGCTGGACTCATTGGACACATTGGCTTATTTCCAAAATTTCTATCTGTCTCTGTCTCTTCTCCCCCTCCCTCCCGCCTACCCCCCTTCTCCCTCCCTCCCTCCCTCCCTCCCTCCCTCCCTCCCCCTCTCTCTCCAGGTTAATCTGTTCTTCCTGTTGAACATTGTGCGTGTCCTCATCACCAAGCTGAAGGTAATCCACCAACAAGCAGAAGATAATTTCCCCTATTTGCTGTAACAAATGGACTAATAAAGTTGGATTGTATTTTAGGTGACCCATCAGGCTGAATCTAGCCTCTACATGAAGGCTGTGAGAGCCACCCTGATCCTGGTCCCTCTCCTGGGCATCCAGTTTGTCTTGTTCCCCTACAAACCCCAGGGACGCTTCGCCTTGGAGATCTACGACTATATTATGAACATCCTTATGCACTACCAGGTAGGACAACCCTAGAACATTCTCACATTTCTAGAACTCTAGAGAACTTCTAGAACTTCTAACTCAACTCTAGAGGTTAAGTTAGAGTAGTGTCCCAAGCTGGTTAGCGTTATCTTCTTTGTGTTGAAATATCCTCTTTCTATCCTCAGGGTCTCCTGGTTGCCACCATCTTCTGCTTCTTCAATGGGGAGGTAAGACTTCAGCGGGATATTACGTCAATTCTGAACTAACTCTTCATCAGAAAGCTGAGTTGATGCGGCCATAATTACTTTGATAAGGTATAACGCTGAAGCAACCTTTGTCCGATGGGACTTTCTTTCTTCCAGGTCCAAGGTGTTTTGCGACGGCACTGGAACCAGCAGAGGATCCAGTTTGGCAGTAACTTTGCCCACGCAGACGTCTTCCGCTCAGCCTCATACGTGGCGTCATCCCTGACGGAGGTGCACCGCTGCTACAGCATCGACGGGCACACCGAACACATGAACGGCAAGAACAGCTACCACGACATCGAGACAGTGACACCCACCATACTCCGGTCGGACAACCCGTTTGCCTGAGGCTGAAGGTCGGAAGTCGCGGGCCTTGGGTCTGTACAGTTACACAGTGGCAGTTCAACTTTCAGTTGAAATGGCTGCAGACAATTTGGAACTCTTTTTCCACCATATTCTAGAACATTTTCTCAAACTTTTTGGCAGTAGCCTTCACAGCAATTGCATGATGGTGAAAAAGTACATGAATGTTTATAGGGAGCACTACTCAACCTCTTGATCTGGTAAATACCTTCAACTGATTCACTTTAACTTTACGAGGACTGAATAGGCACTTAACTAGAGACACCTGTGTAAAGGAACGGACACTACCTACACTACCTTAAGGGTTTTAGCGTAAATAATGGACACTATCTACACTACCTTAAGGGTTTTAGTGTAAGGAATAAATATTTCCATTTCATCCTGTGGACTGAAGAGCCTGCGACTGTACAACAACCCCTAACCCAAGAACCTGAGACTCTACAACAACCTCTAACCCAAGAGCCTGAGACTCTACAACAACCTCTAACCCAAGAACCTGAGACTCTACAACAACCTCTAACCCAAGAACCTGAGACTCTACAACAACCTCTAACCCAAGAACCTGAGACTCTACAACAACCTCTAACCCAAGAGCCTGAGACTCTACAACAATCTCTAACCCAAGAGCCTGAGACTCTACAACAACCTCTAACCCAAGAGCCTGAGACTCTACAACAACCTCTAACCCAAGAACCTGAGACTCTACAACAACCTCTAACCCAAGAGCCTGAGACTCTACAACAACCTCTAACCCAAGAACCAGACGACTCAACAACTTCTAACCCAAGAATCTGAGACTCTACAACAACCTCTAACCCAAGAGCCTGAGACTCTACAACAACCTCTAACCCAAGAGCCTGAGACTCTACAACAACCTCTAACCCAAGAACCTGAGACTCTACAACAACCTCTAACCCAAGAACCTGAGACTCTACAACAACCTCTAACCCAAGAGCCTGAGACTCTACAACAAACTCTAACCCAAGAACCTGAGACTCTACAACAACCTCTAACCCAAGAACCTGAGACTCTACAACAACCTCTAACCCAAGAGCCTGAGACTCTACAACAACCTCTAACCCAAGAGCCTGAGACTCTACAACAACCTCTAACCCAAGAGCCTGAGACTCTACAACAACCTCTAACCCAAGAGCCTGAGACTCTACAATAACCTCTAACCCAAGAGGAGTACAGTGCAATTAACTTGTTGGGCCTACTGGTGATATAATTACTTCCATTCTGTAAAGGACAAATGAAACCTAATGTACATGGACCTTAAGCACTGGATTATGTATTAAGATGGGCAGGCTCTTTATGGCTCTCTTTATGACAAGTAACTAAAGGTCACAGTGGATGTTTTGATACAGTGTACAGTTACAATTGTTTTCTTTTACAACAATTAGCATTGAATGTGTTACCATGTGTTGTTGTCTGTGGTTTGAATTTGCATGGTCATCGATGGCTACTTATTTATAACTATGTTACAGTAGTACAAGATGGACCACCCATTAGAATGTTCATTTCCTGTCAATGTATTTCCCTGCCCAGCGGTCTTCTCCCTTCTGTCTAGACTAGGATTTAGTCCCTCTGTGGGATTTTATGTCTGGCACATAAAATGACCTTGGTTTTGCCTCAGTTTTATCTGTCATAGTTGAAAGTATGTAAGTCTTGTTTAAGTATGTAAGTATTTTTTTTTCATAAAGTTGCTTCATATCCAAATGCTGGAGAGAATTCTGCTCACACGTGGAACCTTAATGTAGAGTGAGAGAGAGCGCGTAAGAGAGAGCGAGAGAGAGAGGGGGGGGGCAGAGAGACAGGGAGAGAGAGAGAGAGAGGGAGAGAGAAAGAGACGGAGAGAGAGAGAGAGACGGGGAGAGAGAGAAGGACAAAGTGTTTGTGTTTCCTGTATATTTCAATATGTATGTCTATGGATATGCCAATATAGAAATACAACATGTTCAAGGAGGAGTCTGTAGGGTATTTATGTTTATGTTACCTATCAACCATGAGTTACCTATCTACTGTGGTATGTCATGTGGATTTTGTCAGCGCTGTTTTTATGAGCTTTGTAGTAGTATTGTACACCTTGATATTGTAGAACTGCAGTTCTGTTTTCATTATACATGATAACTGATGGCTGGGTCTGACATGAATTATGGAAGGTGTCTGAACTCAGAGTAATGTTCATTTGGTCTTTGGTAGTCAGGGATAGGATATAGAATTCAGAACAAACTGTTTTGTGTTCCACCCAATTCTGACTTTTACTTAGGAACGCTTCAGGCATGTTTCTCTGTTCTTCTATGAATCGAATGTTTTTCCTTGCGCTGAGTGTTGACATTGTACAGGTGCCAAACTGTTTATTATTTTGATTGTGGGGAATGCTGTACTGAATGTTTGTGAAGTGTAATGCAATTATAGGTCATTAACAAACGTTGCTTTGACACTGCTGGTCTGTGGTATTCTGTACTGAGTTGTGAAACCAACACTGATGGGCCGTGGTGTACGCAGTGTACACACACACACACACTCACTCTTTAACATACACACAGATGACAGACTTACTGTATACAGTACACAGTCCTAGACAAGCTGTTGGTCCATAGTGGAAGTGTATCAAAACTGTCTGTGTGGTCTAAGCCATTTGTAGCCTGGCTTCAAATCCTTCTCCTCTTAAATGAAGTCAATGGTCATTTCAGCACTTCAAACAACATGTGTGGTCTGTTTTATCATCATCTGGGCTTTGAACAAATCTTGCTGTTGCATGAAATTAGTATTGATTGCTACACTACAAACACTCCCATTTTTATTGATTCATTGGATTCATATGTGATCTAGAATCCCCTGTATGAAAGCTGTTACAAGTTAATACAAGCGTTATAAGCATACAGGAGAGAAAAGTCATTTCCATCAGTAGGAACTTCAATATCTTCAAACAATTCATGCCGGGAAAACACCAAAGTGCTGAAATGAACCGTAATGGTTTAATCAATGTTTGTGGAAATCTAAACTCTAAACATCTGTTTTTTGTTTAAAGCAAATTGGGGATTACTTTGAAAAATACTTAATGATTAAGTTTCCTGAGGCATAACCTCCCAGTTAACATATCTTAACATCTGCTATGCATATTTCTTGGTAAAAGTAAGTTGCATGTTTGATATTCTTGTCCCATTATGAGAACCAACAGAGCTCAAAGGATATGCATTACTGGAAAACATTAGCCATCAATACTATGCTATACTGTTTCCCATAATAATGACCAATGTCCCTGAGAAAGCCATCTTGTTGATTAATGTCCCTGAGAAAGCCATCTTGTTGATTAATGTCCCTGAGAAAGCCATCTTGTTGATTAATGTCCCTGAGAAAGCCATCTTGTTGATAAATGTCCCTGAGAAAGCCATCTTGTTGATTAATGTCCCTGAAAAAGCCATCTTGTTGATAAATGTCCCTGAGAAAGCCGTCTTGTTGATCAATGTCCCTGAGAAAGCCATCTTGTTGATTAATGTCCCTGAGAAAGCCATCTTGTTGACCAATGTCCCTGAGAAAGCCATCTTGTTCATAAATGTCCCTGAGAAAGGCATCTTGTTGATAAATGTCCCTGAGAAAGGCATCTTGTTGATCAATGTCCCTGAGAAAGCCATCTTGTTGATTAATGTCCCTGAGAAAGCCATCTTGTTCATAAATGTCCCTGAGAAAGGCATCTTGTTGATCAATGTCCCTGAGAAAGCCATCTTGTTCATAAATGTCCCTGAGAAAGGCATCTTGTTGATCAATGTCCCTGAGAAAGCCATCTTGTTGATTAATGTCCCTGAGAAAGCCATCTTGTTCATAAATGTCCCTGAGAAAGGCATCTTGTTGATCAATGTCCCTGAGAAAGCCATCTTGTTGATTAATGTCCCTGAGAAAGCCATCTTGTTCATAAATGTCCCTGAGAAAGGCATCTTGTTGATCAATGTCCATGAGAAAGCCATCTTGTTCATAAATGTCCCTGAGAAAGGCATCTTGTTGACCAATGTCCCTGAGAAAGCCATCTTGTTGACCAATGTCCTTGAGAAAGGCATCTTGTTCATGTTATTGTATCCACCTCTTTGATCTTGTGTCTGGGTCTGGGTCTGGAGCTAGAACTGGGTCTGAAACTAAGTCTGGGTCTGGGTCTGGAACTGGGTCTGGGACTGGAACTGGGTCTGGGACTGCATCTGGGACTGGAGCTGGGTCCGGAACTGGGTCTGGAAATGGGTCTGGAACTGGGTCTGGGACTGGAACTGGAACTGCGACTGGAACTGGGTCTGGGACTGGGTCTGGAACTGGGTCTGGGTCTGGAACTAGGTCTGGAACTGCGACTGGAACTGGGTCTGGAACTGGGTCCGGAACTGGGTCTGGAACTGGGTCTGGAACTGGGTCTGGGACTAGGTCTGGAACTGGGTCTGGAATTGGGTCTGGAACTGCGACTGGGTCTGGGACTGGATCTGGGTCTGGAACTGCGACTGGGTCTGGGACTGGATCTGGGTCCGGAACTGGGTCTGGAACTGGGTCTGGAAATGGGTCTGGAAATGGGTCTGGGATTGGGTCTGGAACTAGGTCTGGAACTGGGTCTGGAACTGGGTCTGGAACTGCGACTGGGTCTGGAACTGGGTCTGGAACTGCGACTGGGTCTGGAAATGGGTCTGGGTCCAGAACTGGGTCTGGAACTGGGTCTGGAAATGGGTCTGGGTCCAGAACTGGGTCTGGAACTGGGTCTGGAAATGGGTCTGGGTCCAGAACTGGGTCTGGAACTGTGACTGGGACTGGGTCTGGGACTGGGACTGTGTCTGGAACTTCCTATGGAGAGTTGGAGTTGTTTTTCATCAGAGGATGCATGTCCACTTCCTCATTGTGACACACTGCTCCATATTTTCCTCTCAGTCACTGGGTTACTGTAGTTGCCGAGTTACTGTAGCAGAACATTTCCTTTCACCTCTTATATCCTAAAAGTCACTCATCAAAGACATGATACTGTATATATACTGCTCAAAAAAATAAAGGGAACACTTAAACAACACATCCTAGATCTGAATGAAAGAAATAATCTTATTAAATACTTTTTTCTTTACATAGTTGAATGTGCTGACAACAAAATCACACAAAAATAATCAATGGAAATCCAATTTATCAACCCTTGGAGGTATGGATTTGGAGTCACACTCAAAATTGAAGTGGAAAACCACACTACAGGCTGATCCAACTTTGATGTAATGTCCTTAAAACAAGTCAAAATGAGGCTCAGTAGTGTGTGTGGCCTCCACGTGCCTGTATGACCTCCCTACAACGCCTGGGCATGCTCCTGATGAGGTGGCGGATGGTCTCCTGAGGGATCTCCTCCCAGACCTGGACTAAAGCATCCGCCAACTCCTGGACAGTCTGTGGTGCAACGTGGCGTTGGTGGATGGAGCGAGACATGATGTCCCAGATGTGCTCAATTGGATTCAGGTCTGGGGAACGGGCGGGCCAGTCCATAGCATCAATGCCTTCCTCTTGCAGGAACTGTTGACACACTCCAGCCACATGAGGTCTAGCATTGTCTTTCATTAGGAGGAACCCAGGGCCAACCGCACCAGCATATGGTCTCACAAGGGGTCTGAGGATCTCAGTGCTTCTCCTGCTCCTCCTTGCACAAAGGCGGAGGTAGCGGTCCTGCTGCTGGGTTGTTGCCCTCCTACGGCCTCCTCCACATCTCCTGATGAACTGGCCTGTCTCCTGGTAGCGACTCCATGCTCTGGACACTACGCTGACAGACACAGCAAACCTTCTTGCCACAGCTCGCATTGATGTGCCATCCTGGATGAGCTGCACTACCTGAGCCACTTGTGTGGGTTGTAGACTCCGTCTCATGCTACCACTAGAGTGAAAGCACTGCCAGCATTCAAAAGTGACCAAAACATCAGCCACGAAGCATAGGAACTGAGAAGTGGTCTGTGGTCCCCACCTGCAGAACCACTCCTTTATTGGGGGTGTCTTGCTAATTGCCTATAATTTCCACCTGTTGTCCATTCCATTTGCACAACAGCATGTGAAATGTATTGTCAATCAGTGTTGCTTCCTAAGTGGACAGTTTGATTTCACAGAAGTGTGATTGACTTGGAGTTACATTGTGTTGTTTAAGTGTTCCCTTTATTTTTTTGAGCAGTGTATAAGGTTGACACGCTTGAAATGATTGTTCCTATCTATGACAATCCACAACAACAATATCAAAACAACTGGCTTCCGCTCAGTTCTGTATTGTTGTACGGATCGAAATCTGAAATGTGTTATGTACAGAACACAGACTCACTTCCTGTTTAAAAAAATACGGCATTGAACTTGAGATCTGTCTGCTCTGGTGTTCAGTCGCAAACAGTTCCCCTTGTCTCATGATCACTGCCTGTTTACTAAGTATAGCATTCACATGGCCAGTAATACCATGGCTTCTGTCAACTGTCTGATCATTGGATCTCTATGGAACAACCATTCTGTAATTTATATTTCTATAGGAATGGCGTCTCCATCTCTGACAATGCAGAATGTTCGGTGTAGAATTCTCTGGCTCTTCTTGATCAGCTTTCCCCAGGTCCGGTACGGACCTGAACTGTTAGGATGGAAGACCCAGAAAAGGCCCACAACCAACACTTCCAGGCAACGTCAACCTTCCCCCCAGAGAAACTCAGTCAGTGTCCGTTGAACTGTAGCTCCATCAATTAGAACTAATGGTCAGGAATGTCACTATGTTTGTACCACCGGAACATGACTCCAAAAAGGAACCAAATGTTGAGCCGATCGACCCTTCTATGACACCGCCCCTCCCTCCTACTCTTGGCAGCCCTCTTGGATCTAGCCGAACTTTACAAAGGGCCCATAGGGGTCACTGTGCGGCCATAATGACGTCTGTCACACTGACCCTGGGCAGCTGAAACAGGTGCAATGTAATCAATCTCTACCAAATGGAGGTGCAAATGGGAGAGAGAGAGAGAGACAGAGAGAGAGAGAGATTTGAACCCTGCTCCAATACCTTCAGTTCTACATAATGTCTTTTAGTGGTGATGACGACCAACCCTAATCTGACTTCCTTCAGAGTTTAACTCTGGCAAAACATTAGCCTTCCCCCTGTCTGGCTTTAGAAGAGGAGCAATGGAACTGAATCCCATCACCACCTAAATATTTTCTAAACTATAAGGGGTCATAGCCTGTCTCTACACACTATGTGTACGTCCCAAATGGCACCCTATTCCCAATATAGCACACTACTGTTGAGCAGGGCCCATATGGCACTGGTCAAAAGTTGTACACTATGTAGCGAATGGGGTGCCATTTGGGACGAAGCCTGTATCTGCCATAGACCCAGATTCCCAGTGTGTCTGTCAGTGTGTGGGTGAAAGATGAGCGAGGGTCAGATAGATTGCATAGAGCAGGCTTGGCCTGCCTTCCATGGAACACTGATAACTTCTCTAACACATTCCAGAACTACGTATCTGTGGAAGTATGTGTGGGACATTCTTTTTGAGGTTTGCTTGAGGAGGGCCATGTTGACAGGATAATCCCTTGACCACAACATCGTAATCAAGGGCTTTTTGCATGAGGAAATGAAATTGAATGGAATTGACCTCCATTACTGGTGGATCCAGCTTATAGGGTAGGCTATAGGCTAATATCAGCCCACTTTGCTTCAACCACAGCGTATTGTGGAAGATCATTTCCAGTCACACCATCATTGCCATTAGTGACAGTAAAAACCAGCGATGATGACAACACAATGCGAACAACCACACCACAGGCTACTATACTTAACTACCAGAGACAGACACATCTGGCAAAGAGATAAATGCTTAGAACATGATCTGGGCTTGCCAAGTATAGGATGTCTGCACTCTTGAGAACAATGGAATGACTAATTGGCTGAGGCTGGGTGTGGAGGGTGTGGAGGGGTTAGGTCAAGCTCTGAGCTCCGTGGCCCAGTTGAGTGGATGTGACCTGGGCTGGCTGGGCTGGATGGCTGGGTGGGGCCCGCAGGAAGTCTGGTGCTCCGTTGGCACATCAGTCTGCGCGGCCTTACCGACAGACAGACATGGGGCCGTAAATTGTAAACTGTCAGGGCGCTCCCATTTGATTGCACATTGAGGTTTTTGGGTGTCATTGGTGGTTTGGGATGCATGCAGCGTAACACTCATTATTGAGTAGATTTACAAGGGTCTCACTGAAATGCTGTGAAACAGAATGCTCTGAAAGTTATGGGCATACCACATCCCTAACAGAGAACAGATACTGAAGGCTTTCTGTAGAAGTTGATGAACATGCAAGCGATGGGGTCATTCCTGAAGTGTTTCTCACATATTGTTGTTTATAGAGGTTAGGTGAGGAAACGTCTCAAAGCCATGTTTCATTGTTGGATTTCTCATAAGACAACCCCTCCCCAAAGTCCAGATGATAAATTATCTGTGAAGGTCAAAGGGAAATTATTTAGTTATAACTATTTTAGTAATTAGGTTGCCGATATTGCTTGTATGATAATGCGCAACTAAAAGCACAGTACAGTTTTGTCAGATGCAGGAAACAGAATACGTTTGTGTTCAATGTTTGATTTCCTGTTGTTCATCACTGACTCACTAAACATGTAAACTCAAATTCATAATTTCCCACACCAGCTTGTGAAACCAAGTATTTTCCAAACACACTTAACTTACAGTTAGTATCAGGCAAGCAACTTGAACCCAAACAAGTTCTCAAGGAAGGAACAAAGTCCTTAGTAATTCCTAGAAGAGCCCATTAAGACATTACAGAAACAATCAGGGGGCTAATAAACTATTCAGAGGAATGCTAAGAGCAAATGTCCAGCCAGTCTACTCACACTAGGTGTACCTTCCGCCAGCCCTCCACCCCTCCATCCCTCTACCCCTCCAGCCCTCCAGCCTTCCATCCCTCTACCCCTCTAGCCCTCCACCCCTCTAGCCCTCCACCCCTCTAGCCCTCCACCCCTCCAGCCCTCCACCCCTCCAGCCCCCTACCCCTCTATCCCTCCACCCCTCTATCCCTCTACCCCTCCAGCCCTCCAGCCCTCCAGCCTTCCATCCCTCCACCCCTCCACCCCTCCATCCCTCTAGCCCTCCACCCCTCCACCCCTCCATCCCTCTAGCCCTCCACCCCTCCATCCCTCCACCCCTCCACCCCTCCATCCCTCTAGCCCTCCACCCCTCCATCCCTCTAGCCCTCCACCCCTCCATCCCTCTAGCCCTCCACCCCTCCATCCCTCCACCCCTCCAGCCTTCCATCCCTCTACCCCTCTAGCCCTCCACCCCTCCACCCCTCCATCCCTCTAGCCCTCCACCCCTCCACCCCTCCATCCCTCTAGCCCTCCACCCCTCCATCCCTCCAGCCTTCCATCCCTCCACCTCTCCACCCCTCCAGGCCTCCACCATGCAGTTTCCACCATTCCAACGTCTCCCAGAGAACTCTCTCACTCCTCTCCGTGTTTCCTGCCATTGTTCTTATCGCAGCGCCGACCGCAGGCTCCTCCCAGGATATGGGAAAAGGTGGGCTGTTAAAGCACATCGTTTCCTGTCGGCCAGCGCCGTGGAGAGGGAGGGAGGGGTGGGCGGGCGGTGGGAGGGCGGGATAGATATGACCTTTGACCCCTCAAAAGAAGCATGGCATTTTTAGGAGAATCCATCCAGGTGGAGGAATAGGCTAGTCTACAGACCAAGTAAGGGAACCTTTGAAAACGTGACGTTTTGGAATCAAGACTTGTTACATGTACAATATCTGTATACTCACTCACAAACCAAGCCTGATCGCCAACGTTATGAGTTGCACAGACCACAGCACATTTCCCATGCTTGTTCGAGTAAGGTTTCATAATCCCTGGCTTGGAAAAGTCAGCTGGATAAATCAAGTAGACTTAAGAGATTCTACGTAGCCAGAAGAGTGCAGCCAGATGTCATATTGAGCAATTAGACTGTTACTGAGTGAGGATTACCGGAGCTTCCAGTCGGCAAGATGTCAGACCTAACTTTTGGTGGTTTGGTTGTCCAATAGTCCTGAGTGATTAAAGCCAAGAGGTTTTATTAGGGCCAGTATATATCGATGCCACAACATTAAGTGTATCTACAGTATTAGAAAATACATCATATTGTGCCTATCTATCTACAAGATCTTCATTTTCAACACTGAAGCAACAACATTATGTGTTCTGATAAACAGTTGGGCTGTTATGCAATCATTCTGTCAACAACCCAGTAATGAGCGTGAAGAACTGAGTGTGAAGTACATAAAGTAATGAGACCTCTAACCAGTGGCCACGGAGGAGAGTGGTGAGAGAAGAAGAACCTCCCCAGTGGCCACAGAGGAGAGCGGTGAGAGAAGTAGAACCTCCCCAGTGGCCACAGAGGAGAGTGGTGAGAGAAGTAGAACCTCCCCAGTGGCCACAGAGGAGAGTGGTGAGAGAAGTAGAACCTCCCCAGTGGCCACAGAGGAGAGTGGTGAGAGAAGAAGAACCTCCCCAGTGGCCACAGAGGAGAGCGGTGAGAGAAGTAGAATCTCCCCAGTGGCCACAGAGGAAAGCGGTGTGAGAAGAAGAACCTCCCCAGTGGCCACGGAGGAGAGAGGTGAGAGAAGTAGAACCTCCCCAGTGGCCACAGAGGAAAGCGGTGTGAGAAGAAGAACCTCCCCAGTGGCCACGGAGGAGAGAGGTGAGAGAAGAAGAACCTCCCCAGTGGCCACGGAGGAGAGTGGTGAGAGAAGAAGAACCTCCCCAGTGGCCACGGAGGAGAGCGGTGAGAGAAGATACTTCCCAGTGGCCACGGAGGAGAGCGGTGAGAGAAGTAGAACCTCCCCAGTGGCCACGGAGGAGAGCGGTGAGAGAAGATACTTCCCAGTGGCCACGGAGGAGAGCGGTGAGAGAAGATACTTCCCAGTGGCCACGGAGGAGAGCGGTGAGAGAAGATACTTCCCAGTGGCCACGGAGGAGAGCGGTGAGAGAAGAAAATCCTTCCCAGCGTCCTTTGGATGTTTGGAGAGAGACAGGAAGGAAAAGGAGTAGCTGGGAAAACTCAGCGAGGCTCCTCACCAAACAGCTCTGTGATGAAGGAGACCCTGGTCTGGATGCCAACGTCACTGAAAAGCCATCACAGGGTCATGTACTGTAGTACTCTACAATCCACACAGAGGATGGGCAGATACACACACACACACACACACACACACACACACACACACACACACACACACACACACACATGCAGACACAACACAACAGACACACACGCGGAGACACAGACACACACACGTGACCACACACACGCCCACGTGCACCCCACACACACACACGGGCCCACACACACATACACACAGACACACACAGACACAACACAACAGACACACACATACACAACATCAGGCGATGAAGAGGAGATAGATGAACCGATTTAGCCAGGAAATGTGAAACGACTACTTCCTCTCAGTGATGAGCAGGAACAGAGCCTGTAGCTGCAGAACTGTAAACCCAAATTAACTGACTGTCCCACTGGGTCGGAGAGGAAGGACCCTCGCTAGCTTCCTGTCACAGACCTCAGTCACAGGGGCCACATGAGGAGCACAGCACCCCCCCATGTCCACCTGTTGTTACAGCAACACATTGGCATTGTTTTTATTTCTGAAAATACTTCACAAATGTACTTGACAAAAACAGCAAGATATCACATGTGTTTTCTGTTCTAATTGAGACATCCACTCACAGTCTAAAAGCAGCAAGATATCATTTGTGTTTTCTGTTCTAAGAGAGATATCCATCCACAGTCTGAAAACAGCAAGATATCATTAGTGTTTTCTGTTCTAAGAGAGATATCCATCCACAGTCTAAAAAGCTGACGTCCATGATAAAAGATGCTCCTCATGCAAGTTTATTCTGGTTACATTTTACAAACATCAGAGCCTGCTGGTACTAGACCTCAAAGCTTGGAGTCCAAGGCTCATTAATCCCACAGTGACCATTAGTCCCCCAGTGACCATTAGTCCCCCAGTGACCATTAGTCCCCCAGTGACCATTAATCCCACAGTGACCATAAGTCCCCCAGTGACCATTAGTCCCCCAGTGACCATGAGTCTCCAGTGACCATTAGTCCCCCAGTGACCATTAGTCCCCCAGTGACCATGAGTCTCTAGTGACCATTAGTTCCCCAGTGACCATTAGTTCCCCAGTGACCATTAGTCCCCCAGTGACCATTAGTCCCCCAGTGACCATGAGTCTCCAGTGACCATTAGTTCCCCAGTGACCATTAGTTCCCCAGTGACCATGAGTCTCCAGTGACCATGAGTTCCCCAGTGACCATTAGTCCCCCAGTAACCATTAGTTCCCCAGTGACCATTAGTTCCCCAGTGACCATTAGTCCCCCAGTGACCATGAGTCTCCAGTGACCATTAGTTCCCCAGTGACCATGAGTCTCCAGTGACCATTAGTTCCCCAGTGACCATTAGTCCCCCAGTGACCATTAGTCCCCCAGTGACCATTAGTTCCCCAGTGACCATGAGTCTACAGTGACCATTAGTTCCCCAGTGACCATTAGTCCCCCAGTGACCATGATTCTCCAGTGACCATTAGTCCCCCAGTGACCATGAGTCTCCAGTGACCATTAGTTCCCCAGTGACCATTAGTCTCCAGTGACCATTAGTTCCCCAGTGACCATGAGTCTCCAGTGACCATTAGTCCCCCAGTGACCATGAGTCTCCAGTGACCATTAGTTCCCCAGTGACCATTAGTTCCCCAGTGACCATTAGTTCCCCAGTGACCATTAGTCCCCCAGTGACCATGATTTTCCAGTGACCATTAGTCCCCCAGTGACCATTAGTTCCCCAGTGACCATTAGTCCCCCAGTGACCATTAGTTCCCCAGTGACCATGAGTCTCCAGTGACCATTAGTCCCCCAGTGACCATGAGTCTCCAGTGACCATTAGTTCCCCAGTGACCATTAGTTCCCCAGTGACCATGAGTCTCCAGTGACCATTAGTTCCCCAGTGACCATTAGTTCCCCAGTGACCATTAGTTCCCCAGTGACCATGAGTCTCCAGTGACCATTAGTTCCCCAGTGACCATTAGTCCCCCAGTGACCATGAGTCTCCAGTGACCATTAGTTCCCCAGTGACCATGAGTCTCCAGTGACCATTAGTTCCCCAGTGACCATGAGTCTCCAGTGACCATTAGTCCCCCAGTGACCATGAGTCTCCAGTGACTATTAGTTCCCCAGTGACCATTAGTTCCCCAGTGACCATGAGTTTCCAGTGACCATTAGTCCCCCAGTGACCATTAGTTCCCCAGTTACCATGAGTCTCCAGTGACC